>NW_019211454.1:47948697-48002056 GCF_002443255.2 Varroa destructor | reverse complement strand
TATAGACGTAATTAATAGTAGTGGGAGGAACTGTAAGTTCAAACGCTATTGAAGCAAACTTGCTGAAGAACATGAAGTTACACATACAACAAAAATATGATGGAAACGAGAACGCAACATAACTACAAAAATAACAGACTTCTATATTAGTCTTAATATATAAAGTTGGAAACAAGTTGACAAGATAAGGGCTAAATGCAAAATGTTATTTGTAAGCCGAGTTAGGCGAATGTCGCAAAAAAGTTTAGTTTGATAGAGTTACGACAGGTAATAATAATAATAATAATAATGCTAATTATTATTATTATTATTATTATCGGTATTGTTCAGATGAAGCGTACGATTCTATAAATACTATATATACAAAGACAGTTATACACAGATCCATATAAACACGGACATAGACACTCCGTAACTAGTTAAAGCTGGAAAAAAAAAAAATATATATATATATATATATACGAGGAAGAAAATGATAGTCAAATAAAAGAGAGAAAGGGAAAGAAGATGAGACCGAGACAGAAAAAACAACTAAAGTGGAAGTCATTGAAAAGCAATAAATGATATTGTACTAAAATTCTCAGGGAGTTATTCTTTGTTGTTGCTTATTTAGCAATTCTTATAGAGATGTTTTAGACTAATAAGCAGGTACCGCAACTCATAATTACTATCTTTTGTATTGGAGCATTTGTCCATTTAAAGGATATTCGTCTTGAGCATTATTGCCGTCTAGTCTACCTATAGTATGTTTGCTTCTTTGCCGAACTGTGTATCCTGTGTGCACTTTGATGCTGTGGGCTATATTTTAATTGAATTTTTTTTCCATCTTAGCCCAGTTATATCAATTTAATGGACGAACTTATGTTAAGGAACTGAAATATTTCACCATCTAAGATAAATGCTCAAGCTGATGAGACCAGCGCCAAATGCAAAAATTAGTGGTTTAATGTTAAAAATGATTTTGTTGTGTGTGGTGTATTCCAGCATAAGATTGCTGTACCGGATAACAAGTTTTTCAAGTGGATCAATGAGATGAGCCTGATAAACTGTCGGAGGCTCTTCAGATAAAGCTCAATATTAGTGGAACAAGGATCTGAATTGACTCAGTAAAGCTTTTTTTTCAAGTTAATTAATTATATATATATATATAAGAAAATTAATTATTTATAAAATAAAATTTAAAAAAGTTAATGAAAGCAAGTTACTCTATGTACAATACTCGGCTGTCCTCTGTCTGCTTGAAATAGTCGCCGGTGACAAATGGGCCGGTGCCTGAGCGGCCAGCCGCTTCTCGAAATGTATCGTAGCAAGTAGTCGACATGGATTACTTGAATCGTTAACTGGACGCAACACTTACAAGATAAACGCCTTTCTTATGTACCTTGAGCCACTTTGTTTTTCGGATTTTACGGTACAAAAGAGATATAGAAGAAAAGCAACGACCCTTTGTGAGAAAACTAACCGAAGGTAAAATAATTGTTTAGAGAATTACTAATATATCTACTAACCAAAGGGATAGCTTGCTGAACAACAACAACAACAAAGCTGTTTATCGCGTAGTCGACGTTTGTAACGCGCGCCTTTTTGAATCCCACCAGTACTAACGAAAGACAATGGGGTTAGGACCTCGGGCAAAAAGACGGGTATTGTTGACTGTTAGTGTTTCATTCGCCCTCGACGTTGACCAACGCTGTAATGTCTGTTTGTCATTTCCTTTATCATCAAAGTCGCCGATTCAGTTTGTTGGATGAGGCACCACAACATTGTCGTTTACCTCTTCGTTACATTTTCCTGAGTAAAAAATCCTAATTGATTTACCTCTTGGGCCAAATTTCTACCCGAGACCATGTCTTAGATGACGACGTTGCCAACGAGCAAAATAACAACGACAATCAACCGGTTCATTATCTATTCTGCCGTTTGTCCATTCATCCGCCTGTATGGAAAGTGTTTCATTTCAATAGTACGGCTGTTACCGCCAATGGTGAACTGCCATCGCTCACCCCGTCGATAACGTTCCCCGGCAGCCATCCCTAGTCCGTTCGCCGTTTACGAGCATCATCGCGGTCAGCGTTTGCAGTAGATTTTCCAGTGGAAGTAACACCGGCTCCGTCGCTGTTAGTACTGCCACGATTGCTGGCCACCCGGTTAGCCATTGCCAGCTAGACTATTCGGCGACAACAATAACGCATCGACGCTACTGCTCATATGAGTGGAAAGCGACCTGTACTGGATAGTGCACAGGTGAACGTAACACTAAATCTGTGGCCAACAGACAACGCGGATAAACAAATCGAAACAGATCTGGCGACGGTATAAATGATGGCACTTCTAGATAATAACGCCATACAAGTGTATACCTACTTATACAGAGCTATGCAGTGAAGGGGAGTATTTTTTGCATACGGCCGCGTGATCAGACGTTATGAACTAAGATGGTAACTATTAAGTACATACAGTGGTGAAGAAAATTCACGAATAACCAGCGGCCAGTGAACTGCGTTCGAAGTTCAAACCAAAAAAACAACACGGCGTAGTCGGTAAAAGTACAAAATGTTTTTTATCGATTGTCAATGACACGGCTCTATGATCTCGACTTAGTGGAACCAACGCCAGCTTACACTTAGTTTAAGTTAGAAATCAAATCGTAGAAGTTAGAAAGAAGACATGACAACCTATCTCTATTGTTGTCTGTCTGCGACCTAAAGCTGGGCAGGCATTTTTTCCAGCGGATAGGACGGTTCCTGCTCGCTCCCAAGTGTGCCTACTCGAATATCCATTTTATTGGTCGCATTCGTATAAAATCCTATATATTTCTATTGAAGTTCGTGTGTACGCTCTGTGTTATTTTCAGCACGCCTATCCTCCCTCTTATAAAACACGCATACACACTACAGCAGCACAGTTGTTTACCACATTTGCCAACAGGCACGAAAATCATCGCTAATTACTGAACTAGTTATCTGCAGTTAGCGCCTTTCTTTGGCTTTTTCGTTTCTTTGTTTGCTTTCATTTTCTTTTTTGTTCACCGGCTTTTCTATCCAATTGTCGGCACAGTAATCGCGGTCTCGACAAATGACCTTGGTTACTGCAATATGTACGGGAACCAGCATTGGCTCAACGTGCGCAATCCCCCTGTGTGTTATTATGTATCAGCGGGTCTGGTCTCTTGCCGGTATTCTCGCGTCTTGTCGTTGTTAGCCACTGCTGTCGGCTAACAGCTATATTCACGCACGCACAACGACAATCGGACAGTGAAATACGCAGACAGAGAACACGCTTGGTTACCCGCTGGCCCATACGCACACGCACGAGGTATTAAAACAGTGACGACGTCATTAGCAGCTGTAGTAGCAGCAGAATCACAATGGCTGTATCACGTCGCGCTGGGCGTCACTCAGCCATCCAACCGCCCAGCGACCACACACAAGCAACCAGCAGCCGGACGCTACTATCGATGCCATCCGCGCGCGTTCTGCAAGACAAGATCGCCGCCACCGTCGCAGCCGCCGCCGCCGCCGCCGCCGCCGCTAAAGTACAGTGGTACTAGTAGCAGTGGCATGGGTTTGTGAGATAGAGAAGTATGTAGGTAAGTAACGGAAGAAAAAGAATCCATCATGTACGAAAGCGGATTCGGCTGCAAAGTGGCTGCTTTTTTTTTTGTTATTGCTATTACTGCTTATCATTCGTAATCCTAGAGGAGATGGTAATGGCGATTGAAGACGATGGTGTGGCTGGCATCCAGTTGAGCGAGCATATTATGACGAATAACAGCAGTACCCGCGACACGTCCATGTGGTTGTTTCTGCCACGGTGCTACGGGGCGCATGTTGACGGTGAGTATTATAGCTGAAAGAGAATTATATCCACGCAAAAGGTAAGGTAGTTACACATAAGGCAACGGCCCAGTTGATTTTAATACCTTGTATAATTGTGTCTAAAATAAAGTGGGTCCATTTCCCATTAGAATGATTCAGCTGCCCAAGCTACACACACGCTCGTTCTTCACCTAACCTAATCCTAACCGACCACTGAAGCCTCGTGGAAAAAAGGTTAGACCTTACCAAAATATAATTTGATTTCTACAAGTGCTGGATTACGAGCTAAATTAAGTTTAGAAACTTCTGCAGAGAGCAAATGTTTATATTCTAACACTAGACCATATTAAGTCGACGAGTTAACGATTTTGTAGGTAGTTGTAATAAAGTAGTACGCAGAATGAATGCAGAATGTAGGCATGTAACGAGGACAACAAGCTAGTCGTAGATTCTGAACTGAATCTGAGAAGGGAAATATTCAAAAGCGATGTGTATCTATGCAAGTGTTTGCACGATGGCACTTATGTAGAATGCACGGTGGGATCTCAAAACATGTTCCGTCGGGGGTCAAGGTCAGCGTGTGTTCCACACAGCTGCCGTGCTGCCTAATGCTTTGCGTGATATAGCCACTGCGCTGCTTGAAAATAATGTATGTTTGTATTCGCGCCTAAAGCATTTCTGTATTAATACGGACGACATTTGGCTTCGCATGGTTCCTTTTCATTGTAGTTCAGAAAATGAAAAAGCAGTAGAAAAATTTCGAGGAAGCAAACGAAGATATTCCTATGGCTGTTGGCCCCTAAAAGTTTACACGGGTCGCTGGTGGACGAAAGCTCGGGTTCCAGGAAAAAATTGTTGTTTACTTTTTTGTGTGCTATTGAATTAAATTAAATAACGTATAGTTGCTCAGAAGAGAGAAGTGAGCGGATCGGAGAACAAAGGCCGTACTTTGCTAGCTCAGTCTTGAACACCCTCTGTCACGCGTAATAGCTGACTTACGACTATCTTCGATAACGCCACACCGTCGCTACATAGCTATAATAATAATAATAATTGATTCCTTTACCAGGTTTACGTCAATGGCCAAACAGAAAATGCTATTTTCCTTATCTAATAATAACGACAACGCCTGCAAACGATAAACGAAAGTTTTCACTCTGTTGTCAGCAGAGGCCTCGTTCTTTTCCAGGCTTGACTAACACGTACCTACTTGTATGCATTCATATATATCTATATATAACTCTATTGCTAGATTTTTAGGCTCTTTGACCATGGTACCTTAGAGCCATCCTAAGGAAATCCCTCGTGTTTCGTAATAGCCATCGTAAAACGTAGTAACTACATTCGAACAAAAAATACGTAAGTAAATTTGCTCTTACTTTAAGTTAAGATGCTCACAAGCCTTTGCTACGGCACTGGCTAGCAGCAGCGGCTGTAATAGTAAGACAAAGTGAGAGTATCGTTTCGTGAGTCCAAGGCACGATTGTTCTATAGGAAGTGGGGTAAAAGTGGACGATTAAATGAGCATAGCAGCTTTGCAGTGGGAGACCCGATAATGCCTGATACCTTTATTCATTTATGTGCTGCTCTGAAAAGGTTGTTTCTTATTATGAATTTCCTTGGGCCAGACAATTCTGACCGTTATTCGTTGTTATTCGCTTGCCCCTGGGCTCCTGTGTCCACATCGGCAAATCTGTCGGCGATGGGGACGACATAGGACATTTGCCGCCTTCTGAGCTAGTACTAGCTGGTGCTCATTCTATCGCACTCTTTCCACTTGTCGGTGGCCTTTTCCCGCAGAGAAGACAACTGCTTCTAACCTTTGTTCGATGACAATTCGACAGGGAGTGGGGTAGCATCGCTTGTGCAAACGCCTTCCTGCTTGCGCTGTCAGTTTCCACCTCTCCCCTATGATCCGGACTACTGCTTCTGCCGCCGCAGCAGCTTCGTCTTTACCCTCCTATACCGATTCGCTTCGGTCCTTAGCAGTGCTTGTTTTCCTCTTTATGCTTGTGCTCCTTACCGTTTCCTAGCGATTCATAAAGCGGAGTCGTAGTGACGTCCTAAGACATTGTTATGTCGCTGTCCACACGCTGCTACGATTCCAGATGCAAAGCTTAACATGTCTATTCGCTCCCGAGTATCACTTTACCAAGCATCGTCGTTCCAACCTGCATTGTCCAAACTCTCTGTCCACTCTGTGCTACTATGGCAAGCAATGCTGGTGGGGCACTGCAGCATCCAATTCTACTGCTACTGCTCACTCCAGTTGAACTAATGATGTTTTCATAAGACTGATACCTTTGCCCGTAGCTAGCTGTTCGATGCTGGACAGCAGACGACATACACATGTGCGTGGCGTGTTGTATCTGATGTCTATGGCGTGACAGGACATATTCCAACAGGGACAAGGGGACCTATCGAAGCGGTAAGCGTTACGATTATAATAGGAACAGCGACGATAGCCAACGAAAAGTACAAACCACATGAGTGGTGAAGGTTTCAGGCGGAAGATAACTGGGACTGATTAAATCGCGATAACAATGTCCACGTAAAATTTAATGCCAATTTCAGTCTTCTTTGAACGGTGTCGTATCAGTAGAAGGTAGTTTATCTTATCTCTCTTCTTTCGGATTTATAGAGAAATACGCCCAAGTGTAGGAAAGTGGAACTTCGCTAAAAGTAAGTTCATTCACTTCAATTTATAATTCCATAATAATGAGATGTCGAAGTTAAGTTGAGTTTGATGAGCAAAAGCTACTTTGCTCGTACACCAGACTTAGGTCTAGATCTCGCAGATTAAGTACGCTTAAGTTGCACCTTGATTTCGTCGGATCTTGCTGAGCCATCAAAGATGCGAACGTGCATATATAATATACATAATTCAAATTCGTAGATATTGAAGTCATACGAGGATTCTATCCGACAGCTCAATTAAAACGTCATTCATTACATTATGTATGCTGGATATCTACAAGCGCTGCCTTATTAGAGTTTTTGTCGCCTAATCTGGCCGTTAGGTAGCACTTCCTGCTGATGAATCCCTGTGTTCGTATCTCCGTTCCACAGACCGTCCTGTCGGATCAATACTGGACAGTGGTCTTTCCGTGTTCGCCTGCTAATAATTCAATACAATGTCTAAATGCGACGACGGTCTCTTTGACTTGACTGACGATCCACGTAGTTTTAGATTCTACTCCCTAAAAGTAACAACGTACCATTTTGCAACTAACGAGAGCTCCCACTTTTGCCTTTATAATTACCTAGCTATTTCATACTTCAGCTTGGAAGCAATACGTTCTTGTTCATCTGTTAGCTTTAGTATCGGAAGCTATTATCCAAGATAATGAAACAAGTTCCAGTTGCACTGAGTACGTGCCCCATGGGCTGAGCAGTAAATCCCGTCTTATAGTTTACGCAATGGACACAGAATGTCGACCTTCCCTCCGCTGGGCAGGCAGCACTGCCCAGCGGAGCAGGCTATAGACTGACTTGACAATAACATCCACAGAGTAATTTCTGCTGAATTAAGACATAACTAGTATTCATAAAATACATGGCAAATTTTTCAGCGGTTTATTCCATGCTCACATCAACAATAGTTCGATACTACGAGTACTATGCAAATCGAACAATTTCAAAGTAAAAACAGTTCTCCTTGCAACCGTCTCTATTATATCACTCTTCTTTTCTTCCGAAGCACCTCGCTGTTGTGAGCTTGTTCAATAAAAATAGTAATAAATGGGTGGCCAGATCCGGGCATTTTTGTGTAGTATGCGGACTATATGTGCATTGTACTGGGGGCTATTCTACGAACAAACCAACAACGTTGATGCATTGTATCATGCCAGATCCACTGATTACATATAGGTAAGTCCACACCAGCTCTAGAGAGGGTGTATCAACGATGGGTAGTCCAAGTTCGATTCGCTAGCTAATAGGGCTATAAGGGAAGCTCTAGTGCCATCTGAACTTTCAGACCTTCGACCGAACAGCAGTGCTCACATAGTGTATTAATTTAATAGCTTGCAAAGGCAGGCGTAAACTTACAAGTGAAGATAATCATGTCGTTGGTGTCCTGACGCATGGACATTGCATCCATCATCCTGCAAGTGTCTCAGGAACTATAGCGTCAAGTCATCTACATCTTCGGGAAGAGCATCTTTATGTCGAATATGCATATACACTAAACGGAAGGGGCCCGAGACAAGATCCTTGAAATAGACCGGCACAGCTCGCTTTTTTCGAGCTAGAAGTATGTTATTTATTTTGACGTAGAAACTGCCGTTCGGCAAATATCTTGTACTCCAGTTTATGAAACACGCTAGTCAAGTTTTGATTAGCGTGCTTTGCAATTACAACAACAATAGGCTCTGATCGAGTTACTTGGACGTATCGAAAAATTGAAGTAAACACAAAAATATATTTTCTAATCGTTTTGAAACCATGCTCAGTTCTAAATTAGTGTGACAAACTTTGTTATTGTTTATGCTTTCCTTTTGTGAAGTCATGCTGACCGGTTTTTTGTTCTATGTTAGCCACAGTATAACTGACCACAGTTTAGCTTTGAGCTAGGCAGGCTATACACCCCTAAACCACCGGGCGCATCGTAATCCACTACGGGCTTAACGTCCTTTTTGTAGATTGGTAAAGCTTTGAAGCTCCTCATAGGATCGTAGCATTATCATGTACTTTTGCTATTACGTTTTGTGTTTTCTTATGAAGCATCGTGGCTATCTCGGCGCTGAAATTGCCGTTGCTGCAAGTCTATATACGCCATCGACTGGGCATTTCCGGCGAGACTATTCCGGATTTTGAACGAGTACTCCCATGGACTGGCCGGAGACATTGCCTCCGGCGGCACGATATCGGGGCTAAAAACAACGGTAGTACGAAAAATACGACGGGAAAAAAATCGAGTGCGCGAAACAGACGCACCGTGATGGATTTAAGCTAGACGCCGGCAACAAACTGCATCGACGGTCTCGAACCGCTCGAGACTCATGTAGTGTTCCTGTCTACAGTACTGCCAGACACCACCTAAGCAGTCATAGCTGGACGGCCCTGTTGCCTAGCATGTGTATGTTATCCGTTCACGGGAGTTTAGGCTGGAAGGTCTGCGGTCGCGTCTGTCTGTTGCCCAGTCAGCCGGTGAACAGACTAGATTAAACCCAGCCCAGCCAGCGACCTAAGCGACCAGATGAGCGTTCAAGAAAGCGAACAGCCGAACAATGAACGAATTGCGCGGACTTTACCTATATCGGTCTCTGTTGAGAGCTCATCTCGTTCTCTAGTGATGGTACGAGTGTATGACAATAGTACACGCCGAGCGTACTTGCTGGTCTAGCGAAGCGGAGGAGGGTGTCGCGTTATTATAGCTATTCGGCCACTATGCGAGGAGGTCGGATCTGACCGTCGATGTGAGCTTATTTGAGATACATCGCTGCCAGTAAGCGATCGGGGTGCTGTGCAGACTTTTCTCGCAGCTCACCAATGACTGCTGTGCCCGGTTGAGTTGAGTTAGTCGTAATCGCAGCAATACCTGAAACCGTAGCTAATGTTACCACCGCGGCCAAACCCGTAGACAGAATCACCGCCACTGCCAACTACCAACGAGCGAAAGATCAGACATTAACCAATCAAGCAAGTAACAGCAGCAGCAGCAGCAACCGGCAATTATGTCGCTGCGCACCGACAGCCGCTGGTCAGTAGTAGCGAACTAGAACTAGTCGCCCGATATTTCTATTAAGGAAATAAGCAGCTTTAATAGATAGACGGGCACAAAATACAGCCACGTAGAGGCACACAGCCACAAATACACATGCAGACGTTTAGCTACGCATTTACAGATACCCTTCTTGCACGGCATACGCAGACGCGGGTGGGCAGCCGCAATTACTAGCATTGTACCAACGAACTTCACGCTATCATCAGTGGGTCGCGTGGCTTTTGTGCCGTCAGAGGACGCGCGCACTGTATATTTGACCCTTGATGCACTGCGGTGCTAGACGATGTCCTACGTTTATCTGTTAAGGAAGGCAGAACCGTCGTGTGTAACTGGACCAAATTTTGAAACCAGAAAATTAGGCAACAACGACAACGTAGGCATGTGCGTGTAGGCACTGATTACTAATCGAATTGATTGAGGTACCGGCCTTAGTCTCAGTAGACATGGCAAATATGGATTGGTCCCAGTTTCATAGAGAAGTACATGTTTGCCTATACGCTTGCAAACACGTAAGAACCTAGTTCGCCCATCTATGTAAGGAATGTAAGGGCCTGCCGCTCGTTCGTCTCTAGTCATATAAAAAAAGAGACGATGCTAGTGATTGGTATGAACTGGGTAATTGCAATACAACGCAAACGGAAACACTTAGATAGTACATATTGTGGTGATGCCGTGTACCGAGTTTCAACGCTAGTAAGGATTGAAGGTGAACCGTAGCTCATGAGCATTTTATCATTTCGTACGATGAAACGACTTGCTAACACAGTCTGCTATTGATTTTTATAGACGACAAGGAAATGACAAAATATGTCGTAGTCGTGTGTTGGTAGTACGTGAATATTGTTATACTCATCATTTTTTGCATATTCCAAGTGCTCCCTGCAAAACCACTGGCGGTAGTACTTCGGTACATATATGCCGAATATCAACTTTTCCTATGGATTTTTTGAACATGAGGAAAAATAGCTGAAATATAGTCCAGTCCCAATTCAATGGGTTCGTTCAAGTTTCTTTAGGGGCATGTACGTAGGGTATAGAAGGATTCGCCAATTCTTGACAGTCGATTGAAATACAACTGTCATTCATTAGGTTTCTAGAGTAACTGCATTATTTGCAACTATAGTTTTTATTGTTACTTACCTCACTATAATTATCCGAGATCTGTAGCACCAACGTAGAAATATATACCCTTACAGTTATAATTGGCTATGATCCAGTCCTTTGCAAACCAAGATGGGATGTTTATTAGAGCAGAATTCTAGGACAACTTTTAAAGGATAAATTTTAGGATAGTAAATGTCAAAAAACTCATGCAAACATACAACACAATAGTGGCACACGTTGGACGGTTGGTTCCCAGCACAAAATAAACTGTTGCCATGTCCAGATTCGAACCTAGACTACAATGTGCCCCTAAGATTATTACCAACAGATACGCTATCTACTAACTTAGCACGGATACATGCAACATTGGCCTGAACGATGTCCGTGGGTGTCCGAGGAGTCGATTTAGCTGTCGATTAATTGCAACTTACCTTTTCTTGAATTGCATGCAGTCCGTCTTTGGCCAAATCTGTAGCATTAATCCTTTTAAAGTTTGCGTTACGGTAGTGAACCTGAATCCTGCATGCGTTCAAAGTAGCTTTATAGTACATAGAGGAAATAGCTTGGCACAATATATTTGAAGCGGGCATGTTGCCGTACGCTAAAGTGCTCATAGTTGATGCAGTGGTTTTTTGCACACACAACGCAGACATACATAAGGCCCTAGGAACAAAGCGTACGCTGTGAGCAAATGCAACTTGAAATATATTGAAATTCGTTGAGGTATTCTGGTTGTACACGTGCAGCTGTTAAGGGCGCAAAGCTTCTAAATATGGTCATTACACAATCCTCAACTTAACATACACAACTTAACTTATTCTCGTAGGTCGCTAGCTAGTTGGCTACTTTGCGTTAACTGTAATAGTTGAAACTTTTTATAAGCGCAACGTGAAAAAATAACCATTCAAATAAATGTGGTAAAACAGGTAACATTCGTGTATATATATATATATATATATATATATATATATATATATATATATATACACATATATATATATAGGGTACGCTCTCAAGTAATATTTTATAGCAAATGAAGTTATATACTATATAGGGCTGAGCCGAGCGATTTCAGTGAACTCATTTCTAGGGGACCTGCCGGAAAAATGGTATTTAGTTCCACTATACACATAAGTATATGAAATTAATTTACGCGCAGTCATAGCGACACAGGTGTACTTTGATAAGCATTATTCAGATATAAGTAAGCGTACTACGTACATTGACATTTTGCAAATCAATATTAGTCAGTGATGCGGCTGTTCGATCATGAACCGATCTACCAACAGTCAAACCCTACCGAGTAAAATCGATTTGGTCCACCCCTGTATAATATGTGCCTGTATTAACCAATATATATATATATATTAATGCAATGATTACCGCCGTCCATAAGGGCAAGCACTGGACGGTGCGCGTTCGGCCGATCGGCTACAGTTTATTTGCGTTCCTCATTGCGGTGTCATTCTCCTCGTGGCTTGTCTGTTGTACATATACAGACGACGGACAAATGAAAAAAGCAGATATGACATGCGACAAAGTCGACAGTGTAACTCTTCACAATTTTTCTACCCACAATTGCCACCACCATCGTCACCCCCTTTTTTCTGTTTCTCGACCATCGTTATCCTCCAGCGTTCCCCCCGACTCCAGCCCTTTTAACCCAGTTCTGAGTTGGGAAAGCGCAGCACAGTACAAAATTAAGTCAGGTACAGTTTGTCCTGTCGTCGTTTGAGCCTTTTCGCTACTGTACTGTGATGGCCTGACAAATTCAATAGCCATCACCATCACCATCATCATCTCTCGTCTCTTAAGTCGTTAGTTGGGCCTTCAAGTCCGAAATTCGCCGTCGCGGCCGTCTGCCGCTAGCCATGATCTGCGGGTGTGAGTGTGTATGTGGAGTGGAATGTGTTGCCTGCCCTCCGAGTGCAAACCGGTTTAACAAACCTGCAGGGAGTAACTGGCTGTTGGGTCGGTGGCTGCACTCTGGAGCGGCGAGCACCCGCTTTGTCCGATTAGCTGGTGGTGCAGCGGGTCACTGCTGCCGAGCGTATCTGACTTTTTTGCTTTCTGTCTGTATATCTGGTCTGGCCAGATACCGCCGCTAGCATCAGGACTGCCGCTGGCGCGGCCGACGGGCAAGCTCTCCAGTGTAGAATGGGATGATGACCTTGACTGGCGACAATCGAGTTTTTCCCTCTCTCTTCCGTCCCCGGATCAGCCCTTACCCCGCGCTATTGGCCCGTTCGTCTTGTTCCCATCTGGTCGCCCTAGGGGCCTTCGGCCGTTCCACTCATTTCCGTGACCCCTTTCTCTCTTTCTCGAACACTCACTTCGCTCCTCTAGCGATTAGGGTGTGGAGTGGTGCACAGAGATGGTCCCTCTCTGGCGAGACCCGTTCTGCTTCGACTCTGCTGCAGGATGTGGCTGGCCTTCTGACTGTCCACTGTCATTCCTCTATCAAGTCTCCGAGGGACATTAGTTCCGGCCACACCGCGAGAGAAGCACCGACGTCAGCGCCGACAGCAATGACAACAATGACGACGGCTGGTATAAAAAGGGGGCAACGTTTTAGCCACGTGCGACAGCTTTAGAGTGGAGCGCTCCGATTGGACTCCCGGGTCAGCCTATACGGGTGGACTCGCGCCCACAGACGTACATATACACAGACCCAACAAATAGAAAGCAGACAAAAGCGATCAAAGGGAAGTGGCAGAGCGGATATAGCTCGCGCAGAGACGGTCTTGTGTCGAAGCCGTTTGTCTCCGCCAGAGCGAACGGAGCGAGCATTGTGCTTGCCAGCAGCGAATCAACCAACAGAATGACGTTAGGAAAAAGTACGCTAGGACTCTACTCTATTAAAAGAAAAGGCACTAGCCGAAACGGAATTAGGGCCGGTAGCAAACGTAGCAACGATCGAAAACCATATACTAGGTTACACCAGGGTATTTCTGGCTCTAAAAAGCCGAAGAGGCCGTCAATCTGAACTCTAGTTTCTTCGTTATTCAAAGGCGAGCATTGTATAAACTAAACGGACATTGAGTGAGGTGGGGACTACTCGTTGTGACGCCGGCGATGTGTTGAAATGACGCCAGAAGGCTATGTCACTCGAGCGAACTCCGGCCAAGCTTCTGATTACATCGCTTTAAACCACTCGTTGTGTTGGCTGCGCCAGTGGAGTGGAACCGGCGTGTTTACCCGATCAGCGCAAGGAAACTCTTGGAAGGGGCTCCAGCAAACAATAAGGAGGTAATCTACCGCTGTCTAACAACCTATCGAACAAGGTGCCTGTGTCTGCCGGATGTTTTTACCTTATGCTAGGGTCGCCTTTTTGTCGAAGGGTCTTTGGCTCTGAACAGATTTCATATTTCCGGTAAATTGTCATAATTCATCTGGCTTGCCAGTTGCTCAGCTTTTTCCACTGTGAGCAAAACTACAAGGTAATAGGAGTACAGAGGCAAATAGGGCTAGATAAAGCTACTAATCGTATACGCATTAATCATCAGCCTTCAGTGTAACCTTGACCCTTGCTCGTAGTACAGTACGAGATGATAACGATATGTATTTGTGTTATGTCTGCTGATAATGGGATGCACCATAGATGATAGAGGTGCCGATAAGAACAATACAATACTGATGTAGTTCTACTAGAGTGCGCGCTAGCCTCCCTGTTATTTCCAATGTCGAATTCAAAATGTGCATTGAAACTGTTAGGCGATTGTACAGATAACGCCGATAATAATGTACCCAGAAATGTGAATGAACTGATCCAAACATGACTTCAAGACAAAGAACATTCGTCAAACGTACAAGTTTACATGCAATAGCGAAACTATCAAAGACAGCTTTATAGAGTTTGAGGCCTGAGTTTGACACGTGTCATGCGTATCCAAATGCCAATCTAAGAGTAAGATTTAGGCCGGTATCGAAATCCAGAGTGAATGCGTCTTTCTGTTCCTGAACAATCGGAGCCTGTTACAGGCGCACGCCGTACCCTTCTTCGATACGTTAGAAAACGGAATATCGAGGTAGCAAGTGCTCCTTATAGCTTAGACAAGAAGGCATTGCTGGCTACCTACGATAGGCAAGGAAAAACAGAACAGAGGGATCGAAGATAGTCGGCTGGCTTTTCCTTGCACGCTAAGCGACTCAAGCTGCTGCAAAGCTGATGCCGTCTTGGTGAGCGCAAGAAGACTCGAACTGAGTTGTTGCTGGCTTCTTAACCCTATGAAATCTTACGTAAGTCAATTTGCAAGCTAAGTGTAAGTTGGCATCTATGGCCTGGTAAGCCGTTTCTATCCACCAGTTTAATGGCATATACAGCGAGCTAAAGAAATTAGTTGCCCGACAACTTATCGTTCAGGGTACCTTGTGAACAAGTGTAGTACAAAACGTCAGTGTCAATAGGTGAAGAATGCTAAAAAAGTGTGGTATTCAGAAAGGAACGCAACCTTATATAACTTATATGCTATCAATAATGTAAATGAGAACCTCTTTATAAATGGCAATGGTCCCCTGCGGGTACCGAAAAGGTTCTAATTTAAAAGGCCTCAACTAGACGCAAAAATACTCTGCGTAAGTGTGTAAATGTAATGTTTAGCTTACAGCAATCAAACTTCGGCTGGCAAGGTGCGTCTATCAGTTGTACTTCCAAGTATCAAAATAAACATGATCCGGCCCTTGCTTTTCAAAATAAATCTAAACTGTTGTCCAAAAAATAAAAAAAGTTGTGACAAAAACAGCATTTGGGTTGTGTAGCACTTTTCCAAAAAGAACGTGATCACTTTACGCAAATGATTCGGTAACAGTATTAGTACACGAACATGTCTCTTAACCATTCGTCTTAAACTTGTCGTCCGTCAGCCCTTATTTCCAGTCCTGCTTATAAATTCGTGCATACACGATTGCGAAGTTTGCTATTTGCAAAAAAGAGCGTGCACCAAAGAGTATCAGAGAGCTCTCTGAAAGAGGATTGCCGGCTTTACGTCCACTATAGTTTTTATCTATGTCTATGTAAGTGTATATTATACGATGTCCGAGGACCGAAATCAAGAAGGTCGAAATTTAGCCCAGCAGCTTGGACATCTTGTACAGCAACCCAAGCCAATATCGGTGTTTCGCCTTTCGCGCTCGTAAATGTACTATTGTCTCGTAAACCATGTGATAAAAGTGTAGCTGGTGCTACTGGGTGTCGAAGCTACGCGTTTCAGACCTACAAGTAGCATGAGAGATATAGGAACATACGGACTATAGGTCGAATCATTGAACATTGGATTTATAAGTCAGTCTAAAATGTAACAAGAGGCATTTAGCAAAAAAGACAGCGTTGTAAATGAGAGTTACTAAGAGAACGTTCCATGTTGAATTTTCTTAGTGCAAAAAAAAATTTTTTTAATTCATGTTCATTTTAGTTAGACATTAAAATTTGCACCTTAAATCAACTTTTCTATTAAAACGAGTGAGCTGCTAATCAGCCGTCGCTGACTATGATCTACCCATCATAGTACCCATAAGCTCTGTGGATATCGTCAGGAAGGCTTTTTTTTCTTATGAACTTTCGTCCTCTGCCCGGGGTGGTTTAGAAATTCATGCTGTAATGTGTGTGCATTCAATGGGTAGGTACAAGTCACAACTCGGCCATTTGCCTAAAGCAGGTTGATCAAACTTGAGAAAAGGATCTCGTCGCACCTCCTTCTATATCTGATATTCTGTTTACTGTTCTACTGCAATGCTGCATTGTGCTTACGTTACTATTTGAGCAGCTACCATTATCTATTGATTGCCATCAGGCCGTCGTCAAAGACATAGTATTATGTAATGAAATGTGTTCAGTTAATCGTCTTATCCGAATAGGTCCGCATTGAAACTTTCTAGCACAGATGATTTTGTAGTTTCAATTTCTGCCCATTGATTTTTATAGAACTAAACTTTAAATAACTTCATAGTGCGCTGTAACACTATATAGCACTTTTCATCGTAGCTCGAAATTTTATGATTAGTCTGAACGCTTATGGAGGAATAAGTAGAAGATTCCGCTCCTCACTGTTACGAGCCATGACGAAAACAGAGTTTTTCTCGCTTTTTTCCTACTTGAAAATTCGATTTAATCCACATTATCGGAATTGCAATACCCGTTATATGGCTCATTTTTCTTTTCTTCTACCCCTTCACGGCAACCTTTACAGCGCGTAAGGTAGCCGCCCACCGCATACATATCGTTTAGACCTCCCAAACAAAAATCCACGAAACCTGACGTGAGGTTTTCTAGCATTTGTTAGCGATTGCACTAAGTTGATTGGCTGCGTACTGACATAATAGTAATACTTATCGCGGTAGTTACAGGCTTCAGATAACACGCGCATTCTCCATGCTAGACACAGAAGACCTTCGACAGAAATGAAGCGTGCTGGCAGCACTTTGACTCTGTTCACGTCACTTTTACGGTTGTTTGTCGGCCACCGCCACGTTTGGTACCATTACCTCTATCGTATAGTTCTCTTCACCTACTTCGTTCTCCTTTTTTCTGACGGTCTCCCAGCAACTCCTCACTCTGTGCTTCGGCCCTGTCACCTTTTCATTCCCGTTTCTACAAGATGATTTCTCGGTTAAAAAAAGGGCAATGCGGTGCAACGATCGTGATGCGCAAGTACGCGACGTCTTGTGAGCGGCCCTGTCTCTTTTGTCGCCACTGGGGGTGCCTCAGACTCTCTTTCTCGGAATATTTCACAACTTTTCGACCTTTGTGGGTCATTACAGTGACAACTGCTCGCGATTATGCGTCGCAGTGTCGACACTGACAACCCACGCTGCGGTTAGCAGACTCACTTAATGGCTTTCCAACAGCCAGTACGTTTCACCCCCGCGACAACAACGTTGCGTTTTGAAAGCTGCCTTATGCTTTTTGAAACGTCGAAGCCTTTAGCCGCTAGCATTGCTTCTACCTCGAGTAGCGTCGTCGTGTTCTCTCTAACGGCATAAACAGCAGCAGCAGCAGCAGCAGCGTGTTTCTACAGCCACGACTTTCGCACTCGTCGGCCTATTTATTGTACATGCGAATTCGAGACCACTCGGTGTGGCTGTGGTTCTGCCGATACATTTTATGGCCTTTAGAGGTAAAGCGGGCGGAACCGCGCGCCGCGGAGCAGAAACAATGTTTCATACCCCTGTAGTACGACCCTGTGATAGTGTAATATTATAGAGCTATGTGATCCTCAGACAACTTGCCAATCAAATAATGTCTTTGAGCACGATCGCCTATATAATTCGAAGTAGTGTATCTGTCAGCATAGTTCAATATTATACTGTATCTAATGATCGATTTATAATTAAATGACTATTTTATGATATTTTCATATCTTTATAGCACACCAGTAACAAAGACAGAAAAATAAATAATGTCACATTCAAGATCGTGCAGCGAGGGCAAGTGGGAGCACGGAAGGCGGCTGGGCTTCTGCCCCCATACTGCTGTCCCAATTTACCCCATTACTCTCCCTTCTACTTGCTCTCCGGCACTTGTCCAATCTGCTCAGGTTCTGCCCGGCTTGGCCGTACTGGTCCTTATACTTTTTATCCTGTGGCCCAACGACTGCCTATCGAATTTACACCCATTTGCCTTTGCAGGCAGAAATGGCAAAGAGGACCAGTCAGTCTGGTTTTTACCAATAATTGTGGCGGAGCGGAGACGGTCGTGGCGTGCCATTGGTTGTTGGAGAACTCGTTTCTAACGTTCGTCCATTGAGGTGAGGGACGGGCCAGTCATCAAATTCAGCGAAAGGCAGCTGCCCAGGTAGTATAATTTTGCGGATGCCAGGTTTCTGTGCTGATGCCGTAGGCAAACTGCAAAAGGCAAACAGTATAGCAAACAGGAGTGAATTTTCGTTACATGCTAAAGCATGGGTAGATTCATGTGTGTCGCCGCATGATCCTACCAGGTTAAATTTATTAGGAATGCGTCGGATTATTAGGATACTTATATAGACTGCCATATGACTTCAATTGTTTGATGATAAGTCATGTAAGCGTCAGCGCGTATGTACGCGTGGCAGTGTGCATGTGTCTAAGCCGTATCTGTCTTTCTCGTTCGGTCTGTCTAATGGTCGTTGATTCGGTGTTCTCTTTCCCAATGGGGAGCTTGTTTTTCGACGTCGTTCCATATTATCCACGAAGTAGTCTTCCACTGTTGGCCTGCTACCCCCGATTTCTTCTCCTCTACCCACTTTCTAGTCTATTTCCAGACATTTTTTTCTTGAAACACAGTGCGGATACCCGTATTCTTCCCACAAGAGGACATGGTTTCCTGCAACCCCACAAACCAATCCTCCTAGAACAAGTCGTACCACATAACCTTGTTCCGGGAAAGGTCCCTGTCTGTTCCATCGGCCGGCCTGTCTGTCCCTCCTGTCACTTCTCTTTTCCCTTGCTGTCTTTGAAAGCCCCGCCAAGAAATCTCCTCCGGCCGTTCCCTGTTCAGCCTGAAATAGCCTCGCTCAGTCTCCAGGAGCCTGTTTCTTCTCACTGGAAAAGAATTGCATGAGCAGTCGAACTGCACAGTGCGTTTACGTTGGAAAGTGCGCCAATGTTGGCGTCGAACGATTTTATAGGTAGAATGAAAGAGAGACACGAAAGACACCAAGCTTCTAGTAGCCAAGTCCATGTGCAAGGGAGCAGTAGCGAAGATAGCAGCATGAATAAGACGTACTGTAAGGTGAAGCGAACAACTTCTGGACGATAAAGGGGAAGAAGATGCTCTAAGATGACTAGCAAGGATCGACGGAAAAAAAGAGTCCCGAATTCGATCTTAACATTTTACCAGTGGTATTACCGAAGATACTCGTCCCGAACTGCTAACAGTTCCGTTACTCTCTGTGGCTGGGTTACAATAAAAAAGAAATGGAGGCGAAATAGATTCGGAGCTAATGCTTGTGATTATTGGTACCCAATGTTTTATTATGGATACAGCCGCTGTTCTAAAAAAATCGGTTATTCCGGTAAAGCAACGGCTTTCTTTAAACCCAGAAAAACTGGGGAGCCTGCTAGGGGTGCTAATACTTCGAATGCTAAGTTTATTAGATGAAGCGCGTCATAACAGACAGTTCAATATCCTAGTGTAGGGTGTCCGTTTGGCCGTTGTTATCTTTTCAGACTCCAGGGAGCATATGATTTCAGGAAGAAACTTCTAAGAAAAGTAGAAAACATTGAATGGCGATTTAGCCAATACCAAACGGATTCAAGGCTACCCAAATCAGTCAAAAAATATCAATTGAAGTTTTCGATCTTGAGTTCCGTATCTGATACTGTAACTACACTGGGTTTTGAGTAAAAAGATTGGCTACCGATACGAGACCTGAGGCCTTAAGCTGTACGCTGACTCTGTTAATTGTGACCGTTCACACAGTCATGTTCATACATGATGGCGATGGAGCTTTAACGGCGAAGATAAAGTTTAGCTGCTTTGAAAATTGCAGGAATTCTGCGTTTAGTATAGTTAGCAAAATGTGTTTCCTGTAAATCTAAACTTGTGTTCAAACCATGAAAGCCGAATACATGGTAAACAGTGGTGAATTTTAGTTATCACATGGTAAAGCAAAATTCACAAATGAGCTACCATGCGATATGAGTTACTCGATATATATATATATATATATATATAGTAACCCATATCGCAAATATATATAAAGACCCCTAGGATATTTGATTTTGATACTGTTTTCAACTATTTCTCAAGTTTACCTCTGCGCTTTAAGTGAATGTTTGATCCTATCCCAGAATTTATGGGGCGGCAACTAAATACAAAAACAATGTCTTTATCTGAGCATACTCTTTGTCCCGAACGACCGACAAAGTGATGCTGAATATCCGCATTGATTGCTCGCCGACAACTTACTATGCCCTAGAAAATGTGCACATAGTTTTCAACTTACTGGCATCTATTACTGATAACTATTAAAAATGTCGGAACTGAAGCTGCAGCGGTTGATACCGTTTTTGCGGTTAATAGAGTCGATCCGTGTGTCCCCAGGATTCGAGTTTTGTAATCGTCATTTTAACCGCCACCCATCTTCTGAAACACCTTCCTGAGGGTATTCGTTTTAGTTTATTACAGGCACTGAAGAGGTTTATTGTAAAGATAGCGGATGCACGTTCCAAACCCGTTTCTGAGATATGTCCTTGATAATATTGCTTAAACGCTACAATGGACCACAGTGATACTTTCAGTAAGGGCTAGAATTCTTCAATAGTCTTTAATCTTCGAGAAGTTTATTAAGTAAGCGATACATATAAAAACATTTCCTTATAAAGTATATATACATTTAATGACTGGCTAGGGGACTCTGTTGAGCGGCAGGGGCAAAGAACCAGATTATGCCGGTGGAAATGTGGTATTTGGTAATCGGATTGAACAGAAACTTGGTTGGGTCATTCAATCGATCGATCCATTCAAGGCTTTACTTAACGCTTTCATAATTTATAATCCGTTCTTGCTCACAGTCTATTAGAAAGTATAATTAGCTGGTAGTCAATTAGAGCTCTTTAAGCGTAGAAATGTTAGATGTCACGTTATCTTTAATCTGATATTATGAACACACAAAAGATTGTTACGGGTGGGAAAGTAACAAAAAGGGCCAATTGGATTTAGTTGGATCGAACAGTATAGAACGACAGCCTTCGATGGTACTTGTTCCTAAGTCGACGAAAGCAGGTATCCGGATGATCTTCTTCTGCTGGTCGGCAGCGGCGTATCTGATACAGTTGTTGATTCAATAGAACTGCCATTTGCTTCGATCAGAGTTAGAATTCGAGGCCCAAATAGCTCATAAGCCCGTGCCAAAATGGTCTTCTCATTTGGGGATTCTTCAGATGCCAAAATAATCATGATGAAATTTCGACACAACAGGCATTACCGTTAGACTAGCGGCTCATCCTTCGATGATTGATCTTGGACCTATAGTGAATGTTCTGTTGTCGCTGCCATCTGCGAGATGACTAACAAGCAAATGACACCGAGCGCCATTGTTCATGGAGAACTTCTGTCTCACTTGAATGCTATGGGGTTGGGGTTTGGGATGCTTGCGAATAACTGAGGTAAAATGAGCCAGGATTCGACGCGTGTCGAAAAATCTACGTCCTCAATATGCACGGGTGTGGTAATTTTACAACGGCCATTTTTTGTATTCATCTCATTCTTGTATGTGATACATCGTCGATTCTACCTAATAACAAGAAAGCTCAGAATTTCAATAGGTTTGACCCAGCTCGAAAACATCGGACAATTACTGAACGTAGGCATTGACAAGTAGTCAATACGAATATATATTCAATAAAATGATGGGAAAATAATCAGCTCTCATTCTACTCTAATCTGACATCTGTTCTGAACACATTATATCCAGCTAAAACCCGGTCCGATATGATCAGTTTTCGTACATTTTTTATGAAAACAATGCACTTTAATTAACCTAATTTTGTAAACCTCCATCACGCCTTGGCACCAGATATTTATCACAGAAATGTAAATTTTACTTAGCAGTTGTTGGTCTCAGGTTGACCGGCATACGTTGGCAGTGGTTGTAGGAACTTGAATTTTAATCGCCTTTATTTTCCTAAATGATAATTACTAAGGACAATATAATTTCAGGTGTCAGCCACTATTTAGACACTTTCTGAAATTAATTCCGGTAAAATGTTTTCGCTCAGGAGAAACTACTTTTCTAGTAAAGGAGCTGCCATCTTGTGTTTGTTGCTGAAAAAAAGTTAATGTCACTTATGAAAATATCATCTTTAAGGCTACGTTGGACCTGATTAGTGAGATGAAACGGCGTTCACGGAAAAACACTGGAAGAGTTTAAAAAGGAGCTGACGTCTAGTACTCTCAAATTTTTCAAATAAATTTTCCAGTAACTTTACAAGTTAGTAGTAAAGGGGTGTGCTGGTGACACACGACAGGCACTTAGCTGGCGTCAACTGTAGGCGTTATGCCACTAGAAGAAAAGTGCCCGTCCCGCGCAAAAACACTTACCATTCTTTATGTTCACATAGTGTCAATCATTGTGTGTCCAACTTCTATACTTGAAGACAATACTCCTAACTTTGTGCGTACTGTTCCTTTTTTATTAGGGTAGTATGTAAGTTTTGACCAACGATTTCGAGAGCTCCTTATGGGCGCATCTTCGTAGGGAAATGAATTATATTGAACGACTGGGTTAACTGTGTCATCTGTTTGTGGGGCGTAATTGTTGTGATATCGTTAAGCCCTGTTTTATATCAATGTTAACAATTTTCGGATGTTTTGTGATTGTATCTAAAGGTGTTGCTACGATGACCTCGTTCCGCAATGTGAAACTGACGAGCGTTAGTTCAAGCGCTTCCAATACAGATTTTGCGACCACAGCACAAAATATCGTTTGCAGCCAATGTTTATACAAATATGGGAACCTTCTGACATTAATGAAGCTAGTAAACTGACAATGATCAAGATGTAAGTACCATTAAACGTCGGCTGGCCCTTTGTTGGTCGAGCTTGAAGAGCCAGAATGCCAACACTAAAATCTAACAGAATCTGGGAATAGAAATAGCTCCAAACCCAAGGTCGTATGACCGGGCAATTTAAAATTTACTTCAAAGCGTTAAAAATTCTCAACACCTTCACAGTTTATAGGTCATCACTGTCAAGTCTACAATGTATAACAGGGCACGTTTGAAATTTGTTTAGAGCCGAGTTTAGCGACGAGTGAATCTTTCGTTAGAGCATCACTGTTGTCCTCGGCTGTCGATGCCCCTCGCTCACATTTTGTTCATGCCCTTGACCCCAGATTCTCGTAGCTCTAAATTTCACAACTATTAGATAATATTGCAATATTTAGCATTAAAACCACTCGAAATTTAGACAACCAAGCCAAAAATACCTTAAGATATGGTCACCTTGTATTATTTAGAGCCGTAAAATTTTTTCAGTTTCGCTCATAAGTGCTTCATACGTGCCTATTCCGGACCTACTAGGTCAACCTTGCTATGTATGTAAAAAAAAACAAGGCAATCTATGTATAATGCCCGATTACAAGTTATTGCAGCTTTGCCAGAGTCTGTCTTTAAATGTAGTACAACAAGGGGCCATTTACTCGTGTCACACGTACAAAAAACAGCGTTCAACCAGCCTACTCTACTTACGCTGTCAAACATGACGCCTTTCGCTGATATTACAAGCGAATGTTTTTCGTCTACTTGGTTAGAAGCCATACATTTCCGAATGACATCTGCTAGAGTAAAATTGGGGTAGAAATCTTTTTTTTTTTAGCTTGAAACTCTTTAAACTAATATGCTGGCCGGCTCTGAGTTACTTCGGCGGTGAAGACGCGCACAGAATCAAAAATGACAGTCTGAGACAGACAAGAAGAGAGAGAACCATACAAAATCGGACTCTCCGATCGTTCCGGGAGGTTTTCCTTTCTCGGTCTTCTGGGTACATCAACCAGACAGAGAGGACTCGCTCTCGACAGGAGCGTCAGTCAGTCAGTAGAAGTGAAATCCCAACAGTGTTCGTCGAGATGATGAAAAATGAAGACCACGAACATTTTTAACGAGGCTGCTCTCAGGATCGACCTAAGTCTTTTAGTGCAGAAAAAGAACGCGGTCTGCTGTGCATAGTTTACGTGACCTTATAAACGAATCCGCAAGCAACTATTTCATGTAATTTTGTCTCACCCGGACTGATGCTGTTTCCTACTAGTGGGCAGAGGATCGGCTTAAACGGCCGAGGTTCATGTGACGTTTTCTATTATAATAGTTATAATGACAGTTCTACTATAATCATTTCATAGAGCCTGATAAGATTTCCAGAACAGATCTTCACTCATTTGCAGAATGTTTACTGCTATTTTAAAGTAATCCAATCTACATGACCTGGACAAGTGCAGCCAACGTTTAATGTACCATGCATTTAGATTTTTTTTGTTTTTAACTAATGCTCTTTTCGACAAACATAGTCTGATGTGGGCATCACGAAGCCTCACGACGCCTGCAAGAATGAGACTTCAGCGATTAACGAACCTCCATCAGCGGCAGAAATAGAAATGCTCATTTACTTCCATTGCTCGAGTCTGATTCGACCTGAGCAGTCGTGAAATGAACCTATTTCGCCCAGAGCTATTCGACAAAAGGCGTGTCGGCCGGAATCTTCCATCCGAAATACTCGTGTTGCTCGTCGTGAAACGCATGAGTTATCTTACACCAAGAGGCTTCAAAATGGCCTCTGATCTTCCGTGTTCACTTGTAGAATGCTGGTGCCGCCGGCTGCAGTATGTAGGAATGCTCGTCGGTCATGTTATCAATATCTAGATGAGTGCATATAGAAAGGGGAGATGTTGCGATAATGTTATGTTTAGATGATTACGTGTTGGTTAGAAAACATACACGCGTTGACAAAAAGTACCAACAGTTATGAACTGAGTTTTTTTAATCAAACGTAATTGGCTAAGGAACTACAGCGTCAAACACACGACAGCCATTTAGTTAACCTGTTTTGCTTGCAAAAGTTGTGCCGATTTACCATAAAATAGGTCTCAGGGCACACATCTCTCTTGCTTTATCTCTTCGCCGATTTTGGTACAGAACGCAATAATTCTGTTAATACCTTAATCTTCATCTGATCGAAGGGCTTTGTAATCAAGGACGTAGTATTTCTGTTTCTGAACTTGGCTTTTTCAGACTTCAGTTAACCCAGAATACCTTACGCTTCGTGTACTAATTACTGTTACATAGATGTATTGCCGATACTGTAGACTTCGCTTTATTACAAAGAGCTGTTTGCATCGCATAATATTGTCCAGCTCGCTTGCTGACAAATCAAACGTTTCGAATTCGACTATATTGGATATATCCCACATAACGAGCGATGTAAATGAATATCTAACAATAATAAGAGCAAAAACTTTATGCAAGTATAGTCGACCGTTACCCAGATGGGGCAACGTGGAACTTCACCATAATAAACTGATTCAGTGTCCCAAAACCATCGACATTTCTCCCTGCGGTGAACTCATCCAATCCGTTATAGCAGTAAAAATATAGATATATCTATCGATAAATCTCTTATCAGTTACAGTATGCGCGCTCGATATACTCGCGTCAACTGGTAACGCTACTGACGCCTGTAATAATTTCTATTGATGTACGGTTACATCCAACGATACATGGCTGTACAATGCTAGCTGGGAGGCCATAGACATTTAACTAAAAGAAATACCACTTCCGCTGTGGCAACTGGCAGCGGTGTTCATCACGAAGATAACGTCTCTTTAAGCATCGACAATCTCGAATGAGACGCAACTCATTCGAGGAAGGGGTGTTTGTTCCTTTTACCATCATCGGCCCACCGTTGCTCATTACAGCCGCTGTTACTTATTGTAGGCTACCTACAATAGTCCCCATACTAGGCAACAGGTGCATCAGGCTATCGTCTCGTATTGTGTGTGTCCGTCGGGTCTGTGCTCGATACCGCGGTAGCGCTGGTTGATTTTGCGTCGCGTTGGACGCGATGGCGGCAGTACGAATGACGTCCACAAATTCACCTGATACTCATCGCGTCGGCAGTAAATGGTCCTAGGCTCCTTGTCTTTTTGGCTTTGTTTTTATTGTTGTTCGTATTGCTGCTGATGTCGTGTCCGGGCGACGCAGCGTTCCTGTTTCTAAAATTGTTATTGCTCTCGCCACTGCTCGTTTTACAATTATCGTTGGCCCGTCACCTTATTTAGCATTTCAACGAGAACTAGGGCAGTAACAGCGACGGCCTTTTTATTTTTCATCGTCAACGTTGTTATCAGCAAATAGACGGCAAATAAATGTCTTGGCGCATTGCCCACTATTGCTGGCGCAGCAGAAGATAGTATTTCTCTTACCGCCGGTTTGCAGTGCTCGCTGGCTACAATCTAGCCAACTCACCGTTAGTCTCTCTGTCGAATGCAAATATATATATATATATATATAGGAAAGTATATCTGACTGTCTATAGCGTATTAGCTTTCTTTGTCGGTCATGTGTATTTTCTTGGCCAGGGAATAAAGAGTCTTTTCGGCCGTACTGCTGCCGCCGGCGCTGCTACTACTTCTGCCGCTGCGGTCCGCCATCATGCTTTATTCTCTCATGCCACTTTTTCTCTCTGAACTAAGGAAAACAGCAGCCATAGCGGCTGGGTGGGCCGGCAATCGGCCGTCGCCGTACGCCAGCTACCGGGACTATTATACCAGAACAAACAGCACTTCAGTCGAATTCAGTCAGAAATGGCACTGCATCATCATCATCGGGGTGCTGGTATTGGAGCCTCTATTGCTACTCGCGTACTGCTGCCGCCGCTATTGCAGGGCTGCCTTTTACCTTCTCAACTAGGTTCTCATCCTGAAGATCTCATCTCCAGGTTCAACTTTTTCCTCCATCACACCATCGCCTCTTGGCGACGATAGCTGTCTATGCGACGGCAACAGAAGTAAGAACAACAACAACAACAGAGCCAAAACAAGCGACCTTATAGCTGAGGCGGAACTGGTGGGTAGGGCTATATCTAAACAGTCTGCTTGCACAATTATATATATGGAGATATACCTACCGTACACTGGAGTAAGCGTTGTCCATTTTTCCTGCTTACAAGTCGCATATCACTGTACATGTTGGGACACGCTCCCATCCATTTACGTTATACGTTCATTCACCGTCTACCTGCCTGCATCATCTTAATCGCTAGTACCTTCATCCCTATCATCAAACATCGTTCCGCTTAGAAGAGCCGGCGACGGCCGCAACAGCATGTAAAGAAACACAAGGGCTTGATCTAGCTGTTCTTCATTCATGTGCTGCTGTTGATCCATTGATACACCCACGTTAATGTGCTGTATACCGGATATTTTGCATCATCGCCATCGCTGACTGCTAATGTTAGGCTTTCAAGGAGACGACTGCACGACAGTGCCCATCGATGTCGGAAGGCTGTCCCGAGTATCTTAGCTGGCCTTAGGCCGTCGTTCGTGGAGCACCGGCAGTGTATACATAGTTTACGGAAGCCGAGACTAGAGCCCTGTCGAATCGAGGCTTAACGGTTGGCGAAGAATACGATCAAACCCGTGGCGATTGTACGGCGAGTATATCAAGTTGTTCTGGTCGTCTGGATGTTTATAGCAGACATTCGCACACTGAATAAGATAAGGTAGTGGGAAAAACCGGGCGATTAGATGATTTCAGTCTTCTGTGGGCAGAAGTGTAGTTGTTCCTCACCTGTTCGTGATTAGTTACGAAACTCTGATCAAACGATTCAGCCAACAGTAACTACGTCAAAATTACCCGACTAGAATGACGAGAGGTTCAGCTACTAGCGACGGTAGGAGCTATTGTTTATGGTTTTATGCTGAGCATGTTACGATAGTCTGAATCAACAGCATGACTAGGAGGCGTGCTGAGAGAAAGAGGATGACGAAAGAGAAAAGATGGAAGATGGAGAAACTATGGAAATAAGAAACTGTCCCACATCTCTCTTGGCCATGGACTAAATAAAAGGTCTAAATTATAGGAGTTGGACTGCGAACGATGAGTAGTTTGGGAGTATCTTCTTTTGTTGTGATGGTTATCATCTGCAAGTACAAATATCGAAGTAGCAATACATAACGCTCCATTTAAAATAATCCAGTTTACGCGATATGAAGTCTTCGTTAAGTCCAGGGACGGACTGTAAATAACTTAGTCCACACATGAACTGTCACGTGAGTTTGCAAGGCTAACTTTTGTTGAAACAACCACACTCGTCATATGCCATATTGACCTGTTCCTGGTAAACAATGACCCATCAGCAGGACGCGAACAATGCATTTAGTATCAATGGGTAGGTCGTCCTTGGCTACAGTCTGGCGGTCGGTATACTGAAATGGTAGATACAATTTTGTGTGCCAAATTTCGCTTGTTATAAATAACACTTCGAAGTGAACTCGAAATTTGGTCTTGCAGTCGCTCTTCTAAACGGGTTAGTGACCATCAATAGGGATCCAAGGCGGACCCACCGAATAGCTACTACTACAGTCACCTCTCTGTTGAATCTCCAGCGTCTACGAGCCAATGTAATATATCAGGTAGAGAAGGGCACCGCTAAGTTACCCTTACGACGTCTAAAGCAGGTCCTACCGTACATACAGCTTGATCTGACGGTCATTGGTTAGCCAGCTTGTTGCGTAATACAATATTGTGTGTCATCAAAGACACGAAGACGATAGGCCTCTTCTGATGAGCTATGTATACTCTAATGAATTGTACCACTTTAGAAAACAGACCTACTCCCTCGGCAAAATATTCAGAACTACTATATTGCCCAGCTCTAATCGAGCCAAAAACTAAATAAACCGCAAAGTTTTCCTTATTTTTGGAACGATGTTTATTAAAAATGCATTTGGTATAACTTTTTTTTTTTCTAATCGACTCTTTATTGAGACAACATCGTATAAACGATTGCAGCTCTCTCACGACGCGTTTTCACTCCGAAGGGTTCCCTTGCGGTGATAGCAGATATGAATAGTGAAACAGGAGGCTTAGAATGAGACTCCGCGCTACGAACAAATGTAAAATTCATTGTTTTTGGCTTTTATAATTAAGCTTTTGATCATGTGGGCATGTACGCATCTTGAATTATACTCTTGGCGAAGAAAAGAGCATTCAGCGTTGTTTCGAGTTGCTGTCATGCGCCAGCCAGCCAGCCAGCTAGCTGGTTGACCGGCTGTTGATGCCGCAGCTCCTTCGGGTCGCCGCATCATCAGCAAGATGAGGCAGATACGACGACAGCTTACAAATACACCTAACAATAAATGATCTAAGCGTTTCAGGTCGTACCTGCCAGACGCAAAGGCTAATTAAACAAGCGCCCCAGGCCACGGGGCCAGCTGCCGATCGAGCGTGTCTGGTGTATTGGCAATTATGACTTTGTCGAGTAGATGATCCTTACCTTTATGATCTTCATTTGTTGGCGCTTTCTCGTTTTCAGCGGATCCCTCAATCGAATGGCAAGCTAACTCAAGCGGCGATCGGAGGACGAGACGCGTACTAAGCCAGTAAGCAGCTTGGTCGCCATTCTTGTCAGTAGAAAGGGCTGATCTATTAATGCATAGCTGATATTGCCCCATGACTGTCGTTGCCTCACGAATGTTGTCTCCGGTTCGCTCGCTATCGTAGCCGAAAAGAACGGTAGCGTCATAGTGTTATTATTGTAGCACAATGGCATCGTACGCAGACTGTAGCGTATTTTACGGGTTTACGTAATAGATGATTTGAAACGAGGCGAACGATAGTCAATACGGCTAATCCTTTTGAGATAATAGCACAACAAATATTACTTCTTTACGTTAAATACGGAGACCTGAACTGTTTTGACGTAACGGGTGCTGACGCTGGGCTAGTAGGGGAGCTTGTCAGGCAAGTATTATTAATATAAAATAGACGTATTATTACTCAGCAGCCAATTTTACTTTACCCTTCTTAGAAGGTCCGATCCGATAATGGTATTTATTGTGTTCGCTTAAACGCCATAGGAATTATTCTAGCTTAGAGAGTAGTTGAATTTATATGGTCAAAGATTAGAGGATTTCTGGTTAATTTTAATAATAAAAAGGCCCATCACTCATTTAAAGTCCAGAATTTTAGTTTGAAAAAAGGATTACCTAACAATATTTAGTGTGCGTTGCATTGTAAGTAGATTCTTAGAACAAGGTTCTCCCAACACGTATTCGACCACCGAAGATTAGCTAAAAACGACAAGAGAGATGCAAAAAATATCTTCTATATCGTTGTCGCCTATCGATGTTAACAGCTAAAACTTCAACAAAAACAAAAATACAAGAGTGATGACATTGAGTTCAGGCGTTTTTCACAGATAAATAAATTACTGTCCGGAGGGAGCGTAATCAAACCCAGCTGTGTAGTGGCCTGTCATTATGTCCAGGAAATAAGTCGTCACATCTGGGTAAGCCCATTCATGTTTCTATGGCAGCTACCCCCAGCAGCCTGAACACTGGCGATTTCGTTTATGTAAAAGGGGTGCAAACCTATACCATGAAAACTGTGCTTGAGATCACTTTCGCATCGTGGAATGGAAGTATCGATGCTAGAAATAGTTTCCAACACACAGTTGTTGCCCAAAAATTAGAATTTCTTAAATAAATTCAATGACAGTGTCTGATGTTCAGGTACGGTCTCTTCTTCCTTTTACCGCCTTCCGACTCCAGCCAGAAACACACTTTTACTTTGAACACAACCATATCCTTCACCCTAGTTCTTCAGCCAGATATGCCTCAAGGCAAGCTACGTCTTCTAGGAGCCTTCTCTCCGTCCCTTGCCCTCAAAGACAGTCTTAATTTCTCCACTTTTCCTGTGCGTCTTCACTAGAGGTATAATATATGTACGCGAACCTCGCGCCTAGGTGGAGCCATTCAGCTCGCGGCCGCACCACTATGAGCCGCTGCTGCCGCGGCGATTGTACGTACGCGGGCGATGGTGCGATGTTGGCTCCTCACACAGGCAGATCCAAATACATCTCGCTATTCACAGCCATATTGGTCGGGGTCTGCACCGCTCGTTTAGAGGCGCCACTTGTCCGGCTTTCGTACAAATCGTCACTTAAAAAAAATAAATCGGGCCTACTAAAAACCGATCTGAACAAACTCATAGACTGAATGGCATCCCGTAGGTTTACTTTCCAAGTTTGTTTCTGTTAAGATTCGTGCGATATGCACATAAGGAACGGTCGTATCTAGGCTCTCGGTCACCATGCCCATCTCGCCTTGTGACTTGTTGTGTCGCGCCCCAGAGGGATTCTCGATTGTAATGCACCGTAGGTCGACCGGGACGAATTTGGTTCAAATGCATCCTATTCGAGGTTAAACATCAAATGATTGAAGATTGCTATTATCGTAGAAGAGATTGCGTTCTTCATGCATCCCGTGTAGCCACCATGTTCTCGTAGCAGGAGGTGCATTCAGAACCAACCGGCGGAATTTCAAAGAGATTATGTTTTTGACAAGGACGTGTCGTCCTAGAAAAACAATCGCTAAGCAGGCAAATAGCGAGTGCGTTATTGACTCCTTTCGTCTCGGGTCGATCTGGAGTTTCTCTAAACTCAGAACAGGACCGATGAAGTTCGAATTGCGTTGTTACCGTAAATCAGGCGACAGCTAGGTCATGGCTGGTAAATCGGATGGTGGCTGAGTGACTTTTTCTATTTTCGGTGTTAAAAAATATGAGGGTAATCTGGCTGCCGTTGTTGCGTTCATCCTGTTGAGCCCATGCGTGCATGTACGTACTTACCTGAATCTTTTCGCGCTTCATTCGCCCTGTCCCTATTTAAACCTCAGCCGTCGGCCACGTCTATCGACCCTAGTTCGTGTATTATCGTACTTTAGTTGTAACTAGCTGCCATGTTGGACCGGATGAGCTTAAAGCAGCCAGCACCTTTCGCTCGCTGCATATCTATCTGCCTTCAGCAGCAGCATTAGTTGTACGCACTAAACAGTAGGTCCTCACCGCGGAGACTGCGGCTGCTTGCCCGTCTATTTACCTGTCCGCCTTTCTGGCGCTGAAAAAATCAACATGACGACGTGAACCATGCGGGCCTGCATCGCGTCGTACGAATACATCGCAACGTCAACAACAATGTCAACAAACGACACTCATAATAACAAGAAGCACCATTGCCGAAGCCGCTGCTGCGCAACGACTAAAGACGACGCCAACAGACAAACCCAAGCCAATTCTATCTGAAATAGGTGAGAACAGTTCGAATGAAGAACTAAAGTGAGCAAGTCAAATTTGAGCCATAAGCAAAGGATCGAAGCATAGATGTGCATGCAATACTGAGCGCATCCGACACCAGCGTCGTTTGTGGTGACGACAGCAAGAGTGGCGACTGCTTCATAGCCACACTGGCCTACTATAGGCTCATCATATGCTGTAGTACTTCGGGCAGTAAATAGAGACTAATGCGCGCAGGTTCTATGGCAGTAAATATACTGGTATGTGCATAGAATGGGACGATCGAGCCAGCGAGTTCGGTTTACAAAAGGGTGGCCGAGAGAAGCTGGTAACTGAGAGTACGCCGCTGATAGAGGTCTCAGCGGCGAATATAGACGACGAGCCGACATAAAAAGATCAGACACAGCCAACAAATAGGATTCCGCCGTTGCGAAGAAGCGCTATTATCATCACCATCAGCGTCAGCATAATTATCATGACAAACCGGCAAAAGCGAACAGCAACAGCTGTAACATTTGTCCTGTAAGGGGTAAAGCCTGTAAATAGCTAATATGTCTATTTATCTGAAGTTCCCAAGTTTGCAGAGTTCTTAATCTTGACGGTTGTTCAACTTAGCAAAGCCTTGCCCAGTTACTAACCGAGTTAGAGGATTCTCACTCAACTTCATGGCTTTCATCAACGGTTTCGAACCGCGTGACTCGTGAAATCAAAGCTGTATAGGACTCTACTCACCGATTACACTGAAAACAGCAATAGACTAGATAACTACATCTATATACAAGAATTTAGGTCGTATACGAAAATAGTCACAAATATATCGATTTTTGAGCCAGGGCGCATTTTTTGTGATGCTTTCTAAAGTTATCAATTGATAAGTAATCAAGTTAAATTAAGCTTCATTAGGCATATCAGCTACATAATTTCAACTAGCTCCATAGATGTCTATTTAATCAGCATCGGGTTGTTTAGCTGGCTTCTAGAGGTTTAGGCCGATCTGGTTTGGGTATACGAGGACAACTAGTCGATAGCCTGCTCGTTCTGTGTAGCGTAAAAGCCATTAAATAAACAATACTACACTTTTCTTTATATCCAACTCAGTGGTAGATGTTAAACTAATCTAATTTATAAACGCTTAGCATAAGGATTCACTTTTTTTTTTAACTTAAATATATTATTTACTGCCCAATTGGATATAAATTCTGTTTTTTAATATTCACGAGAACTTCAGGCTTTATTTAGAAAACTCAATTGAAACCTACTACGAAACTGTTTTAACAACACGTTTGTTCATGTATTATATAGTAACAAGGTAAATTAAATAGAGTTTACTTTAATGAACTGAAGGTTACCAAAACCAGTAGTAAAAATATAATCGTAGAAGCCATGTTGACTAACTCAGAAGACCCACAACAGGTTCATAGATTTCCAAATATAATAAAATATCGTACCTTGGAAGAACCTTGCACTCTTTGGCGACCACTTGTCCAGATACTACATAATAATACCTTCTGTTATTAAACAAAAGCGCATAGCTAGTTATAACATTGTCTGAGCGTCTACCACGCACAGTGGTGCGCGAAAGACGTGATAAGATAACGTGATATATATATATATATATAGTATAATAAGATACGTACGTATTATAAGAAAAAAAAAACTAAATCTTTTTGCGACGAGGCAACGCAAATTTTGTAGGTGTTAGGTTGTTAGCAAAACTATTAACACGGAATACATTATATGAAAGCCGGCTGCAGAGGCGCATACGTTCACAAACATGACGATGTAGGTTTTCCTAGCTTGATAATTTCCATCACTTCATTGAAAGAAAAGAGATCGTAAATTTTCTGTGAGTTTCAGTTATTTTCGGAACCAGAAACGTTAATTAATTGCTTTGCATATAATTTTCATTAATGGCAACACATTTTCAGTATCTGAGAAATACACATTAACTTTGTATAGTCGACCTTTTGTACTCGCTGGCTACAGGAGCACATGCACCTGTACAGCTGAAAAGAATGTTTCACCGGAATGGAAAGACCGTGTTTTTACATTGGTGGCAAAAAAAAATTTCCGTCCCATTGGTAAAGCAGTCGCGGACGTTATACACAAGTAGCAGTCGATTGCAAAACCTAAGGGGTTACCGATGGACTCCGTATACATGTACTGTGTCACCGTCTTCACGCATCAGCCAGTAAATCTAGTCCAACTACGTGTTTGTGTTTGAACGACCCTCTAAAAACGACTATTTAAAAAATTGTTCGAATCATCGTTCGTATCTAATGTGAGTTCAGTAAGCGAATGCCGTAGTAGGATCAGGGAATAGAACCCGTCTGCTGCCAGAGCATGTCGTATCACTCGACCGAACCTGTCCTTAAACCAAATAAACACATGAAATTTCTTATTTGCTACATATACAGGTTACATTGTGAAGGTTCCGCTGGCGCACTACGTGAACATTATCATTTGGTCAACTTTTCAGGACGCTGTTGCCTATCTTGACGGCATCTCAGTTCGAGTATATGCCATTGCAATATGGCGTTCAAACGGCGAAAGTTATCAATTTGCACACAGATGATGGCGGCCGCAGGTATCATTGTAGAATTAGACTCAATCACAATAAGACGGACGTTCAGAATCAACGTAGCGCTATTCTCTATAATTGTCATTCGATATAGTCGGCCACGTTTCTAGCTACATAATGCACCTAAACACAGCTCTAAGAAGCGAACTAATCTGTGATTGTGGATCACGAATTATATATATATGTATATAAAAGCTGGCTAAACATTTTTCGAGGACTAAAAGGCGTCTCAGATATTTTTTACGGAAACCTGCGGAAATATGTAGAGATTTCAGAGAAACAAGTCTGTTAAAACGAAAAAAAAAAACTACGAGTACACCCCGCTTCTAATGGCGAACTGTGATTTATTCAGTGCGTAGGAGCCTCTTATGTAGAGATTTGAGCCGCGTAATTTACACAGAAATTATAGTTATATTTCTGCATTCTGCCGTACTGCCGCCGGCATGTCTCCAAAAATATCTGATAGCTGTGTGGAATCATTTAACTTACGATGGTAAATGTCACATGATTATGCGGCCGCAAGTCGGTGTTCATTAATGTCTTCCTTGAACTTCTGCGGGGCAAGCTTTCTGTATGAAACGTGCTTCCACGTGCACTTGCCGGTTTCACCCGCCAGAGCCTCAATCTCGGATGCGGTCCAGCTGGTGCCGACTCCAGGAGGTCTCTCTGAGAAGGTCGGTGTAAACAAGTGGGTAAGACTTTACAGGTCAGACAATTAGGAGAAACATTTTTCTGTAAAAAACGGGCAAAATTTAGTGGCACTGTTAACTGATCCCCGCAACGGACGAAACTTGGTCCCAGTGTCTTTGCGTGAATCGGTCGATCAAGGGTTCATTAGGAATTAACTGGATCGGGAATCACTTCTTCTAAAGTTGCGTTAAACGCCTCTTTGTCCCATGACCGCTCCAAACCAAAAATCTTTTTTTCCTTTTTGCAGTCGGTTGCTACACATCCGTCAAAGCTCTCTGTTGCGCCACAACTACTCCTAAGGAGACAACTGGATCGGGGTACTTCTTCTAGAAAAACAATTGGGTCAGGGGACATTTCTTTCGGAAAGACAATGCAGAACAAGGATAAAAAGTGGCTTCCTCCGCGAAGACAATCGGATCGGAGGTCATTTTTCTAGAACGACAATTGGGTCAGGAGTCACTTCTTTTAAGGAGACAATTGGATCGGGGGCACCTCTTCTAGGAAGGCAATTGAATCGAAGATTCTTCTAGAAATGAATTAGGCCAAGGGTTACTTTTTTTAGAAATCTCTCGGATAGCTTCACCGTGTTGCGCTGCGCATCTCTTTACCCCATAAGCGCTTGAAGCTAAAAACTCTGCGGAAGCAAACCCTGCAGTTACAGAATCTGTGGCCGGTTACTAGATGTTCATCGAACCTCCTTGACGGGTGTTGCCTGCCACAGCCCAGAACTCGAACCTCCTTGACCCCCCTAGGAAGCGTTTTTTGAAACGTATAATGAAATCGTTTTTTTAACTTCCTGATTCTGATAATACTGAAACACGACTCAAACCTTCAACGGAAGCACATACATCCACGAAACCCGCTAGAATATCGAATATAATTTTATCGCATGTTAAAACATGATAAACTACATTAGCCGCGTTAGTACTTTTGTGTATCTTTGAATGGACGCTATGGATTCATCGTTCTCAAGCGCCTACAGCGTCCCTAACAGCAGCTAAATCCTCGACGGGTGAACATAGATAAGTGTCCATAGATAGTAAACCTATATATTTAAATGGCACGAAGCATCAACTACTATTGTTAAAGGCGGATTTTATAAAACTATTGCTTCTAGTGTCACCGTGTCATTTAGGCTAATTGATATTATCAAAGAGAAACTTAACTTGGAACTCTGTAATACTTAGTGTTGCTTTCGATAATTAGAACGTTCTGCTGTGAGGACAAAACAAACATAACCTTGAGATGTGTACTAGAGCCTTAGGGGGTCGAAGTGGAACGGTTTGAGGTGAAATGGTAAGGGTCACTTGGAGCGATATTCATCTCATCGATATGATCGGAGGTAACAAAGCTCCTTGTTATACTTGAAGGTCTATAATGTACAATAGCCCACTAGAGAATCAGATGGACGCAACTATATTTTTGACATGAGGTCCATATAAATCACACAATTAATTGTAGTAACAACAAGAAAGTGATCGTTTAGAAGAAACATTACGAGGTACAGTGTAAGCGTATAGCTGTTAGTGAAACGTATGAAGTAAACAAAAAAAAATATATATATAGTTTTCCATGCATTTCTCGGTAACGACAACATTAGATTTCACACTCGAGCGGCTGGACGATGCAAGCAAATATTCTTAGTTGTTTCATTATATCTATATACTATGTATAAAAATTTGTCATAATTAAAACGATAATCATTGTTATAATTTACACCCTGATAGATGGCGGCATAATAGTTCGTTTGGGTTGTATTACCAAAATGTCTGCTTGCCAAATGAGCGATATCTAGGTCGAACGTAAACATAACTTTTTAGTTGAAGAGGACTAGCTTTCAAATGAACGAAACGAAAGGCCATTTTGAATTTTAATTCTCAGAAATCTACTGAAGCGTACGTCTGAAAGTACTTTGCATTAGAGGGCCCTGTAATGCAAGGTACTTTCCAAAGGCCTCTTTTTGCTAAAGGCCGATCTATGTAAACTCAATACTAGGCTTTAAGAAAAGTCTCCTAATGTAATGAAAAAATGTGTGCCTTCATGGCAGCTTATGGGAGCATCAGAAAATTATGACCAGTTAACCAAAGCAGCATGCAAGCAATATGGGAAATTAATTAAAGTTGGCTATTTTGAAGGTAACCTTTTGCATAATCTATTTTCTTCCTTTGTTTTGAGGTCTCGTAGTGATATTCACGTAAAGGCATAGACAGCAAGGGCAACAATGCAGATAAGCGGGTCTCTGAAAGCATCAAACTTCAGTTGAAATCGCGTTTGTTTCTGAATCAAATTTATTGTTCTTATTACACACTAGCAAAACGACGGATAAAAATGAGATTCATAGGATGCTGACTCGTGAATCATTAAGTCCTGGCTAATTTTCGATCGATTTACATAACTTTCCTAGACTATTAATATTAAATCGAATACCTATGGCACTGGAAATATAAGTTCATTGCTAACTAAAAAAGAATTTCCTAAAAGTCCGGGTGGCCATTGCTGCTCTTTAGGCTAACGTGTGACTGCCATTCCTTTTGTCGCTCTGCTCAGAATCCTGATGAGCTCCCACACCGTGCTGAAAGTGCGCATCAATAAGAGGGCCTAGATTCCCTCAGCTCAGGTTTTCATGAGGTAGATTTGAACAGAATGAAGGTACGGTTAGAGCGGTCAGACGGTAGTTTATTTCAAGTACGTTTAGGCATCATCACCCTGCAAAGCGATAATCGAAAATCAACGATAGATGAATGCGCAAGAAGGCTATGGAACATAGAAATATTTTACTATGTAAACGTAACCCGTTATACCGGTCTCATCTTCTCCAAAACTTAGCACTAAGTTAACAGTAAGTAAGAAATATGGACAACATACTGTGAGAAACAAAAATAATAGAAATGCACTCAGAAAAATCTCTTAAAGCTTGTAGTCACGGCCTCTAGGCAAGCAGAAGGTATTTATATTAAGCGCAACGTGATAAATACAACCGAAGAACAGTACAATTTGAGTGTGAGAGTACAATTTGAAAAGCGTTCGACAACTTGTTTATTTGTCTACAGGACCAAAAAAGGCATCAAGGCTGAACGAGAAAAATACCATAGGATAACAGTTGAAATAGCCCGAATGAAGGACCTGAAAATAGCGCAATGCATTGCTACTTTAAAAAATCTTCATATAACGCACTGCTGTCTGCACAAGTTCTCATACGAGTAACTTAGCGTTAGGTACATGCAACTGTAATGGACAAGAAACTTGTTCGGTATAGTTAAAGTGGCGTGCCGAATAAATGAATCAAGGTTGACTAAACGCAACATCAAACGCGGTTTATAGATTTTGTCCCATAAAATCCGATCCCTTGGATTATAATTGATTATAATAAGCTTGATCCTACATAATTAACAAGTTGATTACTACTGACTGTAGTCAAATAAGACATTTTCGGCTTGTATGCACCTCTAAGCAAGAAAGGTTGAGGAGCATGCTGCCGGGAGTAGCTTTACCCTAAACAAAGCCCTATAGCGATAGAAAGATTGTGTTCGACAAACAATTCTCTGTTGGGAAGTAACTTTGTTCATCAAACAGAAAGCTACGCAACTCTCAGGGCAAGTTTCCCCCATACTCATTAATACCCCTATGTTTCCTGAGGCTTATATCGTCTGTCTCGCTCTAATCCTTTAATGTTGTTTTTTCTTCATTTCCCGCAGGCGTGATATGTAGCCTAGTTGCACTGACAGACGAACATCACTATCTATACAATGTGATTTTTGGCATTAACTCTATCGTCCTTGATACCCGTCTCGCCGATCTGCCAGCGGTTCTGCAACACGAGCTTTGCCCCCCCATCCCGGTATGGCAGGACCGCTGTATTAGTATCAAAGCAAACAATATTGTGTCACGTTAATGATCTGACCGATAAAAATAGAGAAGTTTCCTAGGAGCGGCGGGTTAACTGTTGCATGAACCTTTGAGTCTATGCTAAAAGCTTTTCCATTCATATAATGGTGATCACACTGGTGCCGAGCCTGTTTGGCATATTGTTCAAGTCGCTCTTCGTTGCAAAACAGCTTGAAGAAATTTTTGCCACCAACGGCTGCAACAAAATCAGCCACAGCAGCGACGAATGATGCCTTTTGTCCTGGCTATGCACATTCTCTCCGAGTTAGGTAAAACATTAGACACACATCAGCATGATACCCATTGTGCCTGGGCTGCAATAACGCATACATGGGTCGTTCGTAAATGAGGCTAATTAAAGTTGGATGCTCGTATGGCTGACAGTAGCTGAAGATTTTATTTAGTTTTCACTTGAACACGTGCTATTTCATGCAACTGGGAAGAAAGGGAAAAGTGGTACGATGCATTTCTGTAACGTCTTCAATCGAAATTATTAACGTTGACGACGTAACAAATATTAGACGCCTCTAAGGATATGCGTTCGTCAGCCTACAAATATCTGAATGGAAAATTTCATATTGTAGCTTCTTTTTTCCAGGAACACCTGGATTTGTTGAATCGGTTGCCAGGTGTCGGAATTTCTTTAGCTTGTTGCATTCGTCGATAGCAGTTCAGAAGAGCGGCTCCGCGAGGCGTCTGCTAGTACAGTGGGTTTATATGCCAAGGGCACTAACTGCAGCATCTCTTCTACAGTATATATTCTACATCTTCAATATTGCTGCCAAAGAATGAAATCACTGAGAAATACATTGCTCGTTTGAACGCTCCAGGGCTTCTTAATCAGAGATACCACGAGTCATTCTCAACAAAGACAAATTTTAGGGAAAGCTTTATTGAATATGCCATCAAGGCGAAGGCTAAACGGACCTCTTTCCATCATCAACAATACCCGCTAACGCTAAAATGTATAGTTCCAATTCCACTAGGCTATAAAATATGCCCCAAAAAAAACTAGTGAGTAGTTTTTTTTTATTTCATGAAAAAAGACATTTATATTTAACGTGTGTGCGCCATACATCACATCGCTGATTGCTGGTCGATTCTCACGCTCGTTGTCAACATACAAACGTGTGTATATATAACATATATACAACGCGCGTCCAAGATATAAAAACGTGCATCAAATCAAATTAACTAGCCATATATATCATTGAATTTAATATGACTACTGAAGAATAAACATTAAGTATTCTGAAAGTACCCCCGCTTCTACAGATGGCCGCACTGAATATACATAGTAGTTAAATAAGCTATAAAACTATCTCTGTGCGTGTTACATTAGCCAACGATTCAGTTAGTCTTCATCTTTTTCTCAGCTTATTAATCTATAATCAGTACTCGATTTTATCGAGCCATTGCTCTTCACTACCCAGAGCTTCGCAGATACCGACCAAGATTATTCCGCTGGACGGCACGTACGTTCCCACTTTTTCCTGTATGTGTGACACCAGCTGCATCCTCAGATCGTTTTTGCGTTATTCGAAGTTTTTTCGTTTGTAAACTTGTAAACAAGTCCGATACGCTGAAATTTCAATATAATCGTGCATCGATAGCTGCTAAATTAATTACATAAAAATATTGTGACTGAGTGTATATGTGTATGTATGGCTAACAAATATAAGTTTCTGCAATGCTAGATAATAAGGCAGTTCTCTTGTCGATGCTAGCTGACTGGCTTAATGAAACCTTTAAATTCGACATTTGATAACGTCGACATATCTATCAACAATATATATCGAAATATGGGAAAGCGAAAGTGGATTGATAAAAAAGACGAGTAGTTCAAAATTGCATAAGGTTTCCTTTCTTCCCATCCTCTTGTCTTGTGTAAGCCCAGCAAGCAGAGGGGAGATCTTCGTAAAGAGGATGAGTACTGACCCACTGGCGTTGACAAGAAACAAGCTGCAAGCTATTTGCTGAGGTACCTTAGTCATTCATCGACAAGCGAACGTGGGCTAGGGAACTCAAGCGATTCAACGAGCTTTGTCAGACGGCACAGCAGAGCACTTATAGGCGGGCCACGGAGAGACACTAGTTCTTACAGATAGAGTAGAAAGAGCACCTTATTGAGCTCGCCAACACCGGCAGGGTAAACTTACCTCTAGGTACACATCCGTGGCAAGCAGAAAAGGCTAACCATGTATAGCGATCGTAGCAGTCAATTTCATGAAGTGATATCCTTGACAGTAACAAAACATTAATATAAGTATTGCACTATAAACACATGTCGACGCTCGTTTGGCAACTATGTTAGACTATTCCTTCACACATACAATGTAATGACGTGTGAGGCTGACGACTTTTAGCTATGGGCCATAACTGCAGAAAATGCAACACATATTTTACATATGTACTTGTGTATGATGCATGCATGTATGATGCATTAATAATGTGATGAATGTAAGCAGTCAGCCATACATGTTATGAAACGGGGTGGGGGGTGTCACAAAGACAGATGCAAGGGGTGTAGAGAGGCGGTCACGATGAGGAATTTTTCAATTTTTTGCTACTATCGCTTTAAAATCTAATAAATATTCGTCGCCCCTACACTTGCACGCATTTCCATTTTTTTTTCCTTTTTTTAGGAACAGTTGTGAGTAATAATAATAATAGTACGCTGATAATTGGTCAAGCACGAGTGTTATTTGTATCGAACGAACAGCAGCTTAACCTGGTAAACCTAGGTTTAGCTAGTATATCACGGTAAGCGAAAATCTTATATTGTGAACTTAAATGTGTAACCTATTGCTAAAGGGGGCACATAATAATCCCATTTCATTGAATTGAATCAAAGGAGTTCAATGGTTTCGATAAGAAAAAAAAAGTTATGCCAAGGCAGCTACTACGAGGGCAAAAAAAGAAGTGAAAAGCAAACAAATTTTTGATGAGTCTTGTAGATAACAATACTGAACTTGAAGCATCCAGTGCTTGAAGTGCATCACAGCTTCGAACCTTTAAGACCTGGTCCAGGTGTCCTGGGCATTTCCATTGCGATCTAGGTTGTTACCCGAGTAAACAAGTTTGTCATGAAGCTATTCGTTAAAGGTGTCACTATACTATTAATGTTTACGGAAAGATATAACGAAGAGAAATCGAACTAAAGTTTGTATTTGCATCAAAGAATCAATCAATCTGTATCTCTATTATTTTTGTCACGTAGAGGTAGTGCGGGTCTTTAGAGACATATACCTGTACTCTACGTAATGCCAACGTAGCAGCTAACGAGTTTAAAGAGTCGTCCCTAATTATGAGCAGAAACTTGTCAGACCCTCTTAAAAACGAACACAGTAACTTTGCTACATCGGTACTTACACTTTCTACCTAATTGATATCTGAAGATATAATTAATATAAGCTATCTGAAACCTTTCTTGCTTACATATTTCAACCTTCTACTGTTCTTCCATTGCATACCTATGTAACATCAGCACACTGTTTAACCTTAACTGTTGGTTAGTGAATTTGAGGACGTGAGGGGTACGGGTTTTGAGTAAACATGTTCTAAATATCAAAAAAATAATCACCTACTGCTACTGTATTAGCTATTTTCAATGTAGACTTATGTCAATGGCGAGTGTTTCATCATTTTTACATAAGATGTAAGTCTCTAGCGCCGATACGTTTGCAGTCAAACGAGCTATTCGATCCTTATCTAGCCTCTTCAAACCTAGGCGATTTTTGGTGTTCCCCCCCCGATCTTCAGAAATTGATTAAACGTTGAGATGACACATTTCTGTTAATTAAGGACGTAATTAAGTTAACTAAGGGAAGACGGAATCTGTTCTAACTTTAACCGCTAGTACAAGTTACTAGAAAAAATCGAACGTTAACTTCGGTTTTCCGTGTAATCCGCTTTCTACTATATGGGCTCAGGTGAAATATCCTTTCAGGAAAACCATAGACTTCAACGATTAAATGAAAAAAGGGTCACGGTATCCAGTTGAACAAAGCAGTCGTATGTACCGTAGCTAGTCACCCATCGAACACGTTTCCTACGAGAACCAGATGAATGCCAGGCCATTTGTAAAGTGTTAACATTGCTCAAAATTATTATCAATTATTTTGTCTTGATAATAAGTTGATCTCTTTATTAAGATAATGGTATCAAAGAGAGAGTTCTAGCATTTATTGCCATGACATAATTCGATCGATTTTCTCATTTAATAGCCTACACGAAAAATCATCGAAATATTTTTTCCGGGGCTTCTTTTTATACTATATATGTATATATATATATTAACGGCAATACCAAACATAAAGGCCAAAACATTTATTCGTGTTCCAATGAATGGAGAGAAAGAACATCAATTTATCATAATTTTGATAGAGAAAATATCACCAACGACTTTTGAGAGGCAATACATAGACTTTGTATCAAAAGCTAAGCCACTCTATATAGCTTTTTGTCAATTAGAAAAACCGACCAGGCCGTGTATGATTTATCATACGGACGCCATCGCACCGATAAATGACCTCTATTCTTCCATCAACACGTGAAAACGGAACTTATATACCGTAAATTGTTAAAAACAATGAGAGCTTCTTAGGATGAAATCAGATTGATTATTGTTCGTATCAAGGTGTATTTCCAATTTCTATAGTATCTACAAGTTTTTCTTTTGCTGCAACTGTTGAAAAGAAATAACTTACAAATCAATGTGAGAGCCGAACAGCTAACTCTACTTTAGATTGAAGCTGCTTTCTTATACCATAAGTTAGCCTGGGTGTGATTCCAGACTTTCGCAGATATTCTAAGAGCTATGATGGAATCGGATGTTTTTGTTGGCCTAGGTAGGAGAATCGTACAAGTGGCAATTTCCGACGTATAATATGAATTTAGTTTTTCATTAGAGATTTACCTGCCTTCCAATACCATGGAAGCTTCAAAATAGGAACAGATAAGTTCATTACCCCTTACGGATGCAAACATGTTTATTTAAGTCCTAACTATTTCCAGCTATTGTGAGCATTCACTCTGATGCAGTTCGATATTGAGTTACCCTGTCAACGATAGCAACGAACGACTAAAGTAAAGTCGAAATTCGTAGGCACACTTCAAACACCTTAAATGTATAGATAAGTTGAGTTCAGGCTCGAACTTGTATTAGAGCAGGACTGTTGTCAATTAAAGCAGAAGTCTTTAATAGCAGTTTGGTGCGGTACGAATCTGGTTGTGACAAGCTGGTATATATATATATATATATATATATATATATACCATATCTAATCATTGATTAATTAATAGAAGCATTCGTTTAAAAAATCTGTGAACAGCGACATAGCCGGCAGATGCACAGCACGTCCAAGTTTACGGCGTTTAATAACGACTTCGCCATACAAACGCTGCTAACCTCCGACTGAGGTGGATGATGGCTGTTGTTTATCTTGCCATACATCAAAGGTGGTACACAGTTTCAGCTTGCCACAGCCTGAAACCAGGGAGATGCCGTGTACTTGAAGATGATCATTACGTCACACAGTCGTAGAAGGCCCTCAAGGGCAAGTTTTGTGTGTGAGCATATTGTTCAATAATAATAGATTGTCTGGTTTGTTAAAAATAAACTAGAAATTGTCTTCCTTTGGCTGCCTTGAGAGTTCAGCACAGTTACTCAATAGGCATCTAAACTCGCTACGTCTAAACGTCGACATACAATTCTCCTTTGGCCATCAAAGCTGCCGGTCCATAGACAGGTGAACCTTTTCAATAGATCTGTGCCGGACTATTTTCACTGTATTTCTGAAACTGGGCGGATCGTTTCTAAGAAGTGCACTCATCCATTTACATAGAAAAAAGAGCCTTGATATCGATTATTTAGCCGTCGTCGATATTAACAATCGCAACCTTATTCTCGACCCGCGTTTGTCCGTCATGAAAGAGAAGCATGACAACTCTATCTGCGCTCTATACCACACTACAGTTTAGCTAGTACTCACAGAAAATCAAATGCTGTTTTTCTCCAAGTGTATTCATTGGCTACGACGACGTCATTGAAAAAGCTCTCATAAAAATGCCGAAGTATTTATCCAAAAGAGGTGTTAGTGATGAACTGAGATTTCACAGTCAGCAAATAAATAGCACTAAGCGAAATTTCAACATGGCATATAACAGTTTCGATCTAAAAATTGTTCAAGGTACACGCACACGCACGTACAAACGAGTCATATTGCGTACTTCATCGAGGGCCTTTCTTGCTTGTGGCATGTATCGCGACCCAAAATAAACGTTTCAAACCTTGAGTCTGGTCCTGCTTCCAGGCATCGACGGCTTGTTCCCAGACAAAAACAAAAAGTGTGTCTACGCCAAGTTTCGAACCTGTACCGTTTCATGTGTTCAGAAGTTTCCTAGCCAAGCACCTTGTCACTACGTTATTGCAGTCGTACCAATATCAAGTACGTAAAACTCTACTTCTAAGGTGTAGCTCCATATTCATCCAACGTATACCAATGTAGTAATATTCATCAATGTAGCAATTTACTTACTTTGAGCCTTAACAATAAAAAGCTTTGGCACAAATTACGTACATTTGGTACATACATATTACAGTAAATATAATATGTCGTTCACGTGTGTTGCGATAACATGCTTGCTGCCTAGTTTATGTTTAATAAAGCGAACACCATTGAGCAAAATATTATCCATGTCAGTTCAATCCGGTCTGAAAGGCTATTTAGAATATGATTACTAATTATTATCGAGGACTGCGAAAGGATCTATTGCTAGTCAAGAGATGATACCATACGTAACACTGTAAACGTCTACAGAACGCGGATTATAAGGACTCTTCGATCCAAATAAGCCTGGTCACCCTGATACAGGACGGCAAAAATTATATGCCAGGAAAACTGTATAAAGCTTGCCTGCCTGACCTTCAAGACTTGACGGACACGTGGGTGGGGTTCGAATCCGAGTATGGACATGCTGGAATTCGAACTTTCACGCTGGAGCCAGCCCTCTGATCGCGGCGTCATTGGACGGTGGTACCAAACGTAAAACTCGAAACTTAGATATGATCGTCTGACTGACGGTCGAGAAGGTAATTTCGAACGAACTCTCTAGCAGATTTGAGCAGGAGCGCAATGTTTTAAAGAGTGTGTAGCTTGCTTTCGTATACTGAATGAAGAGAATGAACGCCTCCGAGAAGGAGCTCTTGCTCAACGAAAAAGCGAGATTTCAAGTCATATCAAGTTAAATCTGTAAATATACATAACTATATGTAAAGATACTTCTTTAAAATAGCAAGACGATGAATTATATAGTACTACTATATAACTTTTCATAGAGGAAATAAAAACCTGGAATCGTGCAGGGAAAACATTTTTTACTTGAGTTTCAAGTTCTTACTTACTTACGATTAACGTAGAATGTTCTGACGTTTGAACGAAAAAGTAGACATTTCTTTATAGTCGGTGCTTCTACTGGATATCTATAGTTTTAGCACGCAGTTACTTATAAGATAGAACAAGCGTTCCTACAGTACAAAATGCTGGACAAGTTAAATGCTATTTTACTTATTGTATGAACAAGTAGCTAAAAGCAATGGCAAGAATGAACATTTCCGACTACTCCACTTTCTCATAAATTTATGCGAGTCCAAACGGCCAGTCAACTTGTCCATTGCTGCTAGGACTCGATATCTGCTAAAATCTGTCATCTGCACTACCCATCATCGATTAAGCAGAGTGCGCATCTATTAGTCGGAAAGCTTGCCGTCGTTACAACTGGCAAAGTACCCAAGCAAGTAGATGTCCTTTTCACGTTTGATGTTTTCACGTAATGCTATTGCTCTCGCACACATACAGTCCGATGCAGCTAGGTTGACGCGTGTGATTGCTACGCCTCGTCCTTCTATTCCTTAGCGGCCTATTGCACTTTTTCCGGGTTGTTCGTTAGCTCACTGCGCTTGACGTTGTGCAGCAGCAGCAGCAACCGATTGAATGAACGAGAGCCTTTTTGGAAACGACACCAACGATGTCGATAACGGCGGCTTAAAAGGAGGACAAGTAGAGACAGCTGAGACTAGCGTCAGCAATGGAAGCAAGCCCTTATCATCATTTTGCTATCCAATCTATCTGTCCACTAGCCAGACTAGAGAGTTAGCATCTTATAAGCTGATGCTTTTGGATACGCCAAATAACTACGTTGCGTTTCAATAGTTGCCAGCTTGCGACGTAGTGGACGGTGAATGCGTTCGTTTTTGTTGTTATTATTGTGTATGCTGTCCTGAATTTTTATTGCATTTTTCATGAAACGTAGCTCTGTCGGTACTAATATTCGAGAAAGCACATAGAAAGGTTTCCAAACTGGTGCTTAGTGAGTTTACACATACACCCTAATATATATATGTGCTAGTACTAGCACAAATGTACCTGTTCGAGCACTAATATAGCGGCAGTGGCGGAAATGCGTAAAAGCGTTGGCACGGGCTATAACACTCGACCACGCGCCCGGATGAGTGCCTCAAAACACGACGTAAAACTGTTTGCGCTCCTAACCAGTTTTTCCCAGTCGTCCAGACACGCAGTGATTTTCAGTTGACAGTAGCCTGATATTCGCTGTAACGAGGTCGTGCAATTATCCGCAACGTTATCGAGCCGTCGTTGTGACTCTGCGATACCTGCGCATTTTGCTCCAGCCAGAACTTGCCTTCCAATGCTGGAATGGCGTCCTTTAACTTACGTGCGCACGCATTTTTAATAACCGTTGAGTCGAAAAAATGGTAGTTTCTGCTGCTTTATCCAAACGCACCAGTATGGCTTAAGGCTTGTAGCTCGGCCGACCATTTTTTTCTATCCTTGAATTAAGCAGCTTCTCGGATTTAAGAATTCCCTCTCCTCTCGCAATTACAACGACAACAAATGCTATTTATTCGTGTAATACCTTTTTTTTTTATATAGAGGGCTTGGATGATTGATGCGGACCGTAACAATACAAACGCTCGTTTAAACCGTATCACTAGACACGCTGAGCATGCCATCAAGTGTATGTTTTCGCTCGCTTGTGTGCAAGTTACCCTACAGTTCCACAGCCGCACAAGTATAACTGAGATAGGCGGTATCGTTGTTTTGTCGTGTTTTACGTTTGGTACTTCAGCTGTTGACCGTTGGCTACCATGAAACGAAACGCATGAACTCGGACTTAGGCTGTCTTAAAGGCATATGCTGTTCTAGGTTGGAATCGGGGAGATGCCAGCACTTCGTTCCGTGCTGCTAGCAAACCATCTGAAGTACTCGATGTGAGACACGAAAATTGATTGGAAAAAATCGTTGGGACAATATCAGAACTAGCCCGGCAGACATAGGTTCGGTGACAAGATTGTCTTCCGGATGTCAGTGTTCTCGGGGGCACTGCTTCTAAAGACTATAGACTTCGCATGGGATGAAGCATTGATTTCTAAAACCCACATTTGTTGCTAACGTAAAAAGAGATTTCTTTCTGTCTGAAATTGTAAACATCGAACGAGGTTAACTAGTCTCTGTAGTCTTTCCTGCACTAACCGTCGCAACGTGTCCTTTCTAAAGAAAAGACAATGAATACTTTTTCGTCGAAACACGTTATACAATACCAACTTTTTGAAATTATCTCAAAAGGTTGCAGCAGATGTTGATCAATTTTTCGAAAATTATGTTTAATTAAATTTACTATTACTTAGGCCATTCGCTTAAGCAGTAAAAAGGTAGATATGGCATCGGGTTTAAAAATATTTCATTCTAACCCCTATCTGCATCTATGACTCAGCGATATTTTCAAGTCTGTGAATACTTAAGTTGAGAGAAAAAAGACCTCACTTTTATGGAAAAAATATATAAATAAAAAATATATAAAAAAAACCGTTTGCTCAACGCAACCTGATCAGAGGAAATGACAATTGCTGCATCTTCGCACTGTTAACAGCGAGCCGCCGAATTATCTCGAGGCAACTGCAGAATTTTTTTCTTTGCATCGAACTATAATCGAAAAAGTTCTCAAAGTTGTCTCAAAAAAATAATGTCTGTTTATCAAGTCCCTGTAGAAAAACAAAATGGGCTCATCTATTTCTATTCATAGCTCCAGTTTGTCTAGTCGCTTTGCGAGCTCCAAGCTCTTCTTTATATTGTGTTATCCTATTTTCGGCCTACCATACTCCTCCTAGCATTTGGATTATGCCTTGTTTACACGGACCTTTTATATTGTTTGTTAACGGGACTGCAACGCACAAAAGCGAACTTTCGTGCACGTACAAGTACGTGCACGAAAGTTCGCAGATCTTTTGATTTACATGTGGCATTCTTTTGGTCATAACAGAACAATTGTCGTGCTATGGGGTCTAAAAAAATCAATTTGTTTAGAGCCGACAAGGCTGTTAGCAAACGTGTTTGAGCCCAACTATGTAAACTTTAAGAGGATCAGTTTTAGAAATAAAGACAATATTACATACGATGCAATAAACTCGAACGGGTTGACTTCAGCTGAATAGCATAAAGTAGAACGTACAAAAACACGTAACAAAATATAAGTGCTAAGCATATTAGCGTGACGATGCCTAAAAAATAGCTTGCACACTTAGCTAGTAATGCCGTTGGGATTACTGGGATGCAGCTATTGAAATCTGACCAAAGTGGGCTTAAGCCGAACGGCTTTTTGGAGTTTACATTGCACCAAAGTACTTACGCTACCGGTAAATTCATGGCACGCTTCAGGCTTAGTCTTGTAGTCTCTTTCGCTTAATCGGAAAGTGTGTTCTGTTAAAAACTAAGATTTTATTGAACGTCTATGAATTTTCAGTACAGTGTATATAATTTTTTGATATTCTTAAAATCCGTTTTTGAAAACAGCGTAAGCCCGCCGAGGTTATTATAGAAATATTCCAAAACTAAACGATTCGACTAGATGAGGGATAAACAAAAATAACATCAGGCATCTGGGACTGAATGCAAAAAAACATATGAAGCCCAATGATAACAAACCTTCTGACACCAAACAGACATTAGCTAAAGCAAATGGTATATAAAAACGACCGATATATGACTTGTTTTGATTTCCTCACTTTGGTCTTCAATCAAGCTTATGCTCCGAACGCAAGATAAAATCGGTTACTAGCTTTTTTTCTTTCCAATGACCATAAAAATTATCCACATATCTTTGTGAGCCAAAAAACACTGTGCACTCAATAAACCAATAGCTATATATGTATATATAAATTGGATCAAGTAACATTGCATTTGAACGAGTTTTCATATTATGTCTCGGCTCATTTGTACATATTGACCGTTAAAGTTTTAACACCGTAAAAAATTAACTATACGTAATTAAACCGTATATTGGTATATATTGCGATGTAAATTAATAAGCGTATTACATCAATGACTCACATTTGTAAACTTTTTTATCGAAGCAAGGCACAAAATGTAATATAAATAAAATCGTACCTCTCCGCACGCTTTTCTTTTATACCTCAGATACTACCGAGAATTGTTGTTTCAGGTTGGCCACACAATTATCCTGAATATAAAGAGCTGTTTCATTCAACTGAGCATTTTATTACTGTAAATAGTTATATACAATACATATAAGATGCATGTATTATAATCAAAGTTACAATATTTATATATTTAATAATAAATTTGCCGACAAGTTTCTTTTTAACGTTTTAACGTTTCTAACGTTGCATGCTCTGAGCAGATTAATATTACATGTTATCGATCGAAACGTTGGGCAGTTTCGTTTACCCTTCAGACAATTCTAACTGTCGGAAAAACCGAGTAACTTTGGAAATATCTGCACATCTGGATGTGAACATCGTATTCGTATAGAATATAAAACGCGAATCTACGAGAAATGTTCTTTGTTAAAAAAAACACTAATATGATAATAGAAACTAAATTTTACTTGGCGATCATCTGACGCACGCAAACGGTACGTTGTACAGTGTACAAAAATGTTACGCAGATAATGTAACATAAATAGAAATGTCAAAGATTTTTTGAATGGTTATCAAACATTCAAACTAACGGATGTGAAAGTGTTCTGTGGATGCGCAAATGAAGTCTTAAAATGGAAGCAAAGTATAGAATAGATACTAATGGAAGGTTTCGGTTTCTAAAGGTCGGAGTGTGTGAGCAAGTCTTCGTGTGGTGCTCACTGGGTGTGTCTTCCGACTAGTACCACAAAGCTTGGGCTGGTAGTCTGACTATTGCTTTAATTTAAAACGGATCTGATATCTCACAACGGAAACATACCATGCTATATGTATTGAAGCATAAAGGAGCAATAAATAAGAGTCAAGGCAAAATAAAATTAGGTATGACGGCACTAACAGGTCTACACAGATCTTGGTTACTGCATGAAAAAAAACTATAAAGTACCATTTCGTGTTTCTTCCTCTTGTGGCGTATCAGAACATCCGTTCCTGACACATATAGTCATGCACCGAAAAACATAATAATAACATAATAAATGGTAATATTACCTCTGTGAGAAAAATTCGTGTCATATCAGTGACGTAGCCTTATGATAATTCATATGATCAGTATGCAAAAGGAAGTGGTGCAAGTGAACTTCTTTTTATTATTTAAGTTGTAGGATAACAAATAACTTAAAATTTGCTAGGCGATTTTCAACTTGAGCCAAAAGTGAGAAATGCCAACGAGGAAAGCAATAATACTGTTATAAACAAGTTACAAGGGGTACGGCAATGAACAATTCTCGGCTTGGCAAGGATCCTTTTTAGCGTTTAGCTCCTTCTTTTCCGTATTTTTGATAACCGACGAACTCCAAGCTTAGCGTTTACAATTTTTAACATCTTTTTATGTGATTCTATATTTAGAGTCTTACTAATTTAGATAGACGATTGCGTATATTGATTCGCATAGTGCGGTTACATTCGTGCGAAGCGGAAGTTTTCTATAAAATGCAAAGTCATAAGTAGTAAGCATCAGATCTGCATAAACATATGCCTTATACCAATAAATTAGTATTTTTGGATCTAGATAGTTTTCTTAAACAACACACGTTCCATATAAATATATGTAAAAAATATATATGTTCGTCTTTGCCAAATAAAGTATAAAAGATATTTTTACTTGAACCGATTGTGCCCTCTGGTGTAGGAGTTACGTTGGTACAAATTGATTTTGTGACAGCAAAAGCAAACCTAAGTACTTATCTATCCAGCTTAGGCTGAGTTTTTACGCCTACGTTTAGTCACTACACTACCGACTGCACATAGATTACCCTACAGTATTTTTCGTATTGGAGAAAGTTAATATTAAAATTAAAAAAAAACGAGCCGTATTAGTGATTTAAATTCCAAAATGCCTTGCGTTTCGCTTGCCAGTGAACGTCTGCTGGTTATTTTAGCAAACCGCTAATTAAGCGGATTTTTTTTTGAGCGGCATGTATACCCTTAGCTAAAACGGTCTGAAACCTAATTTATTTTCGGCTTTGACAGCAAGTTTCTTTTCAGTCTACGCGTGTTCTTTGGAAATGGTTCTATGTGAGATCAAACCTGGCTATCCAGTTATTGAGGCTGATTAGTGATCTTCGCAAAATCGAGTTTTCATTTTGACATCGTACTATCTCAGTACTCATCATATATCGACCATTATCATAAACATGCCACACCTTCGATTCTAAGATTGGCCCATACGGAAAAAAGACCAATTAACTAAAAACCTCACGAAAACCGGAATAATAGGAAAAATCATCAGAGCTATGAAGACGATACTGCTTCTTCAAAGAGTTTCATCTATA
>NW_019211454.1:47844426-47948597 GCF_002443255.2 Varroa destructor | reverse complement strand
TATATATATAGTTATAATTTCTGCTCCATTGTCTGGAACTTCTGGAAACTCCGTCGTAACTACGATTAGTACCTCGATAAATTTGGGAAAGATAAACAATGACAGGTATTTAAACTTTATTTGAGAATAAAAACCTTCGAACGGCTGTTTTCGAAAATAATTATATGATTTTTATAAAAGAACAAATTATATGATCGCAAATTAGCTTCATGCTAAATAGTGCGCTACGATTCAAAAATAATATATAGGGTGTTTTCGACTAAGTACTCTTTTTCTGGTGCAATATCAAGGATATCATGTATCATTAACATTGGGAGCTAAGAAAACAAAAGTCTGATATAATATATCTTTGAAGCGGTCATTCTCAGAAATTTTAAATTTCTTGCTCTAATTGATTATGTATTCATGTTAATTATTGTAGTACGTCGAGATGACACACACCCTCTTAATTCCGAAAAAATCGATATTTGGGTGTCTCTATGGATTAAGTTGAGATTCTACCAAAAAGTTCTACCTGGGGATTCTGCCTGGAGCAAATATAGAAATTCCGAAAGCAAATATTTTCTAGCACATGATCATAGACCTCGTTATAGAAACGAGTAATCCAAGATAAAAAAAAAAAACAATAAGAAACCTTCGCAACCTTAACCTTCTAATGGTAAAAAAAAAGCTCGAAAATTAGCGCAGGATACTAATAAAATTACATAATTTAGAGGTGATAATAGTAAGAGATTCTTCTCCGATGTCAGTTATAGTACTGGCGGTATTAACTTTTGACAGCCATTTTTGTTCGGATATATTTATTTGATATACGTTGTCACCATTTTTTTTGATTCACGCACGTATTGTAACTCTTTGTGGAGTCTGTACTGATGATAATAACGCATAGGAATACGGAAAGGCCGAAATAGAAGTTACCTTTTTTTTCTAATACTTCGTATCTGTCCAACTCACCTTAGGAGCAGAGAAGCGCTGGGCTCTTTTTGAAAAATACATCCCATTTAGCTGTAAACTCTGTTAAGTGTTTTTCATTGATAGGGTTTGTCTCTTCATCTCGACGCTTTTACCTTAAGCTGCATTGTCTCCAATCCATAAATAAAATATACATTTTTTTAATATTGACAAAAACGATGATAGGCTTATTATCAATCATCGTGCACACAAATGAAGTTAAAGAAAAGATGACGTTTAGTCATTTGACGATGTTGTGGACAATACCTGGGTTTCAGCTCACTGCTAAGGTCGTCGGCGCATTTTTCTTCTAACACGATATGAAAAAAACGAAGAGGAGAGGGTATAGAAGAGGGCGCTTTCTATCTTATCCTTTATTTACTCATTTTAAGTAACAAAAGAGTGACAAGTAAGGAACACAGTTTTGTTGAGTTCTATATATAATGTTGACATGATGGGTCATTAGTTGTGATAGACTTCCGACGAAATAATTATGTCTAATCATGATTTCGTCCCCGCACGGAAAGGGATGAATCAAACATTTCGCATTTCAGCAAACGGGGCACTTTTATAAGGCATTTCCCATAGTCGTTTAGTCACAAAAAAAAATCGATCATTTGTAGAGACATAAAATTATACAATCGGAAGAGTTTCAAGAATAGAAACACAAATTCTTGGTATTGCCTTGCTAATACTTGCTATTAAAGGTATGGTCGGAAATACGGCCAGAAAGTAAGCCGTTTCTAAAATTATGCCAAAGAGATAAAAAGGTCTGATTTAAAAAATATTGAAGGAGAGATTACTGATTTTTTCGTTAAATTTTCACCTTTATACCTATTCGAAGCAAAACCTTAAACTTCCAAAAAGTAAGCTGATCCAATTGGCAGCAAACACTATAGCGTCCGGGTCTGAGATCGGGTTGCACAGACATCCCAAGCTTAAGATTTGTTTCTTCTTTATGCCATTTTTAATTCCAGATAATGGCTGTGAGTCACTGTTACAAATCCAGGCAAAATAACTCACAGTATAGCTTCATCGGCCTATTTGGAAACCAAACGTAGATAAACCACAAACATTCGCCCAATACTGACAACTGGGAGGCTCAACCGAGAAAATATAAAAAAATATCGAACCTCAACACTAAATCAAACAACAAGGTACAAATTGTTACTTTGCCATATACCACACATACGATATTAAAAGATAGAATAGACTCGGAACCGTATATCATTTTATCTTACAGTTAAAGTCAGTCTATGTTTAACAGTTTAACAGAAATTTCTACACCATGCTTTACCTGATCCTCTGTGTTTGACTAATTGATGGGCAAACAAATGCTAACCGATAGTTTTATTGGACATAAGCATTGGAAATTTTCCAGTGGAAGCTTTATTTCCTAACATTCTACCTGTGTATTATGCAAAATAATGGATCGCTTTAAAGTTCTATTCGGCATTGACTTGACCGCCTCAGGCGAGAGAGGTAAACTTTACTTTGAAATTATCTATTAACTTATTATTATGGCGAAAAATGTTGCTGTTTGGTAAATTGAAACTGATATTTTTCTCAATCATAATTTTTCGATTTGCTACTGATACCTTATTGACCCATGGACTAATTCTTCTATCGCGATGAATATGGCAAGCGCTTTATTAGTTTGCTACGACTAGATATAATGGCTTGCACCTCATTTTCGAGTTCTGTTCGAAACCCATCGATTTAATAACTAATAAATATCGCCAATGAACTGCAGCAACATCAAAAACGATTGAAGTTCGCACAAACGCTGGATGAGTCATAACATTATACGGTGTTGCCGCTAGCTTTGAACATGGAACGTGTACTTAACGGTGTCAGTTTAGGTTGAGCGTCTTTGCATCAACCGGTTCAGTAATTCAATTTTAAGATACTATTTTACGTTCTATGCATAATAGTTAATAATAAGAAACTCTGCTAATCCAGTCATCTTATAATGTACCCGCATGTGTCGTTCAGTTTTCGTGTCTTTTCAAGCCTATCCTACTTCTATACAGCAAGTGAAAATTAATGATAATAACCTACGTTAATAGAATACGTTGTAGCATTTAAAATGTGAAACAAAAAAAAAGCTTCTGCTTCTTGCCCTCTGCCTTCATTTTCGCCTGCACCACTTCAGAATACGGAGAATGATCTGGGGGGAGAGAAAGGGAGAGCAAGCGTTTGTGCAAATGCGGAACAGAGCGCTTGACTTGCTTCTTACACGCGACCCGAAATGGAATGGCAGTTGCCGTCCCTCTCACACCTTCCTTCGATGGGATGATGCGTTGCGTTTCTGTCAGTTCCGTCGAACAAGCAGGCGTGTATGGGCTTTTGGTTCGTCCCTGTATGTGCGTGACGGCTCAGTGGTAAAATACCTACCTACTAAATTTAAAGACACATAGCAAGGTGGCCCAGGTTCGAAACCCGGCGTAGACACAGTAGCCATCAGTCTAAAGCAATTAAGGGTATCATGTACTACTCGAAATTGACAGGCTCAAAATATCTGTTTACATTGCCCGTAGGGCTTTTACAAATTATGATAATCATCATAAACATCAATGATAATTATAACGACAATCATCAACGGCAGGGAATAATAACAGTAACATCATCGTCTGTTTCGTCGCTGGTAAGGCATTGGTCTTGACATCGCTAGATCAGTACGGTTGCTTACTTCGCCGTCATCGTTTAACTGCGCTTATTTATCGTTGCCTTTTTCCTTTTGAATCTCCACATACTATTCGGTATATATCGAATATATATGATAGATATATAGATCGGTATTAAGATACGCCCTTTCGATCTTTCCTATACAGAAAGGCAATGCCTAAAGGAGACGGAAGATTCGATGTATTTAGCGCCGCGGTCGATTTCTTTCCCTTCGTATCCACCTCCTTCCTACGCTCTCCACTCTCAATAATTTTATATTATAGCTACAAGGATAATAGAACTGACACTACAGCTAATAGGACCACCTGCAATGATGCCTGTTTTCCAGTGAAGTGGTTTCATGTATCGAACACGCATCAATATAACTGTATCTGCTAGCCACCAACTAATGTTGTTGTCATTTCTAAACAGCTATTCACTCGTCCGGGATCCAGTATAGTAGAAATGGATGGGTGGCCATGGAGGTTGGAGCGAAGGAGCATATCGCGCTGCACCAGCAGCAGGCAGGCAGGCAGGCAACGGCCAAGAGAACTCACTGCATTTGGAGTCACCTGGGGGAGCCGAAGCACTCCCCAGATAGGGAGAGGCAGAGGTTTGAAGGCGAACTGGCGGAGGTTTAAAGGAGCAAGTTGCCACCGACTGACTTCGGCACGAGACTGCCGTTGGAGACACCTACACCGAACAGCATCGAGATGAGTCTTTCAGAAGCTACTTCTCTTCGAACTACGACGACGAGGACGGTGACGGCGACGAAGGGAAAGTTGAGAGCCGAAGCGAGAATAGAAGGAGAGAGGTGCTAGAGGCGCCCTCTGTCCCTTCTTCATTCAATAAAACTTTTTCCTAATTCTTTTGTCGTCTTGCTACCTCATGTTTTTTATTTTATCTCTGGTATTAGTTTTATAATATAAAGTTACTCCTCGTTGTCCAAATTCACTAGAACGTTTATCTAAATGTGTTACGGTTTATAGCACAAAGAAGAGCTATCATAATCGTCGTCATAAGACAATAATATAACATTCACACAATTGGATATATGTATGAAGCTATGGACTGAGCTGGCACTGTTAGCTTTTGTTAATTCACAGCATTTACTACATGTCTTTGCTATCTGGTGATTTTAAGATGCGTTGCACTTTTCTTTCGTCGTCAAACTCTCGTCTGCAGCGGCGCGAGTGCCTGGCCGTGTGCTGGGTTATGCCTGAGTGTGTGTGTGTGTGTGTGTGGGAGCTGAGCGCGCCTGTTGTGTGTGTGTTTTTATTCGTCGTCTTTTCGTCTGGACGTCTCGTTCGGTCATGTCTATATGTATATGTGTGCATGTGTGTCACTCTCTCTCTCTCTCTCTCTCACCCTCACTCGCTGTCGCTCTCTCTATCCTCTCGCTGTATATTTGACTGGGTGCGTGCGTGTGTGCAATGCAGCTTTTAGATTAGCCAACACTCTCCGCTTTTTCTTGCTTACTCGAGGGGTTCGTAAGCTACTTGCGGCGCTTGCGCTCTGCAATGTTCACACACGCGCTCAGAGCGAACAACCCACAGTTCGCAAGCAAGCTGTCTTGCTGGTAGGCAGAAAATGCATATATATACAGGCCCATAGGCACACATGCATGGAGACAGACAGACAGATGGACGGACAGAGACGCACTACCAGACAACACTGGTACGGACAGGCCGGACCTAGCCAGCTAGCGGGCGATCAGCCGGCGGGCCGACCGACAGTTAGAGAGACATACGGACGAACATACGAGCCGACAGACACCCACATACACTCTACTCGATGGCGGTAAGACAAATTTTAAGGCTCATCATCATCCACACTCCATCCACAGTGGTGGTGGCGGCGTTTGCTGGACTGCTACGCTCGTTCAGATAGCTTCTTCTTCCTCCATCCCGCCGCTACTGCTGCTGCCGCAGCCTGCGCTATTAGAAGCCAGGCCGAGAGACGACAGCAGTAACTGCAGCAGCAGCAGCAGCAGGAGCCGCTGGCTGTCCTCTGAGCCGAGCAGGCGAGCCGGCTGAAAGAGGGACCCACGACCGATCCAGAAAGCCCGTGAGCTTGTGAGCCTACCAGTCGCGCTGCCTGGCTCAGCCGACCCGTCTTGGGCTCAGTTGAAAGTTGGCGGGACTGCGCCGACGGGTGCTCACCGCATGGTGGCGCTGCCAGCCCACTCGCGTTACGAAGGAGCTACTTGTGAGCTGGCGACGCCGAGCGCCGCTCACAGTTCAAGATGGCGGCCAGGTTGCTGCAGCGCCATTGAACGACTATTGTTTTGTGTGTGTCTGTGTGTGTGTAAAGAGCGAGCAGCAAGCTAGCCGTAAGCAGGGAAAGCAAGCAATGTTTGTGAGTGTGTACATACACTACTACATATAGAGTACGCTGGAGAGTTGTGCGAAATTTGGCCGAATTCGTGCGGATTTCGGGGCGGCGTGCCCCGCCAGCGGCCAGTGAGAGGTGAGATGACATCGGTGGACGTTAGTCCGTCGACGGATTAAGCTCGAGGCGGCGACCCCGGAGCTGCGTTGGCGCGGTGACGCTCCGAGAGGCCGACACCGGATCCGGCGGCCACAACGCGTCCAACGACGCCGACGCGCCCGGCATTCGACTCCGGCCGCAATAAGGCCGCGTTTTTACCACACGATCTCAATTCGTTGTCGGCTGTGTAGCGGCCCAAGCCGAGCGTCGGCCCGCGTCTCACGCCAGCATCGCGGCAGCGCCTAGAGTCAGCGAGAGTGAGTTTGTGTCGTTGATTTTTCGCCGTCTCTAACCCGATCCTTTATGGCCCTACTCGACGGGACTCGATATCGAAATCCATTGCTACCGCCGCTGCTGCTTATCCATTGGCTAGCTATCCATCGGCAGGCAACTGCTTTTGCGACTATGCGGCTGTGATGTTATGTGCTTTGCTACGCCGTGTTTCCCTAGCCATCAGTGACGAGTGGCAATGGCAGTCGTGCCGTACCTTATGACTGCCAGCAGTAGCCAGCGTGTTATACTAGTTGGTACGAGTTGTGATTATAATGCACGAGTGTTATATATGGGCGATAATATGATTGATGACCAGCCGGAGCCTGACAAGCAGTCGTCTCCAGTAAAGCAATAGGCAGCCGTTGCTTATCGTGTTTCTCCAGTGTTGTCCAGTGCTGCTGGATTCAGCGGGCCGCTGTTTTGTACCGTTTTTGTTGTTCACTCTTTTGAGAAATCGTGCGTGAGTCGTGTGTGTGCTGAAATCGGAATTCTGTTTGCCGCCCCTTTGCCGTCGATCAGCCATCTAGCTAGAGCTAAGACTCAGGATCAATGGCTAATTGCACGACGATACCGACTCTAACCAGGCAGAATACAGTTTCATATCATAAACCACCCGCTACGACTTCGACTACTGCTACAGCAGCAGCATAAGCAGCAGCAGCACCGTCGCTGGCGTAGCCATAAGCGTAACGGTGCGGTTGCTGCCGCCGAACTCGAGGTGAAAGCTGGTGCAACGGTTAGCGACGCCGCTCAATCGGGTGTCGATTCATTTTACCATGGTTGTGTGTACCTCTTTCTACCATGCTGTGTGCTTTCACTTGTGAGTCCGTCTGTCGGTGTGTTTGTCAGAGTGTGTATGCATAGGGCTATTTGCTCCTGTGTTTCGTCATATACATCGAGTCAGATTTTGTGTTAGCTTGGCTACCCCTCTCCCCGAACGACGGAGGCTATTACGCCGGAATATTCAATACGGATGATTGGTGGCGATGAGGGGGGATGGACAAAGAGCTAGATTCGTCATCGTTGAATTTGTGCAAGATTTTTGCCTGAAAATCAGTGAAAGATAAGCCAAACCTTCGAGTGCCTTCGGACAGATCTTTGGGTGTACGATCTGTCTGATCCGGGTTGTGTGTGAGTGCCCCTGTGTTCTTAGGTTCCTAATGCAGGTTATTTGGTTGTTGTCGTAAGTTTCGTCGTCGTCGTCGTCGCTGCCATCGCCGCCTTTGGCGTCGTCGTCGTCTTCGGAGTAATCCCTCCTCCATGGCTAGATTGGGCGAACCAATAGTTAGCTAGTCAGCCAGCCACTAGCTAGTCTTTCGTGTCATCGGCCCGTGTTAACGTGCCCGCCGAGTCGCTCGGCCCGAGACCATCGCTTCTGTGGGCGAAAACCAATATTGCGATGGCTATTAAAAGGCAGACCACTACTATGGCGACAACTAATATTAATGTTGCTGCTACCGTTTCTGCTAATAGTCAATATTAGGTTGGATGCGTCGACTGGACCGCCACTGCTGCCACTATTAGCGCGACTGCCGTCACCGCGGTTGCTAAACACGGGATTGCCCCAATCATATTGTTGAGTGTTATTAGCGACATTCGGATGTAATCTCAAATGTGTGTGGCGTTGTGAGCCTGTGCCTAGAGTGTGCGTGAGTCCGGTGAGTGAATGAATGTGTGCATGTACAGCGGATGGATGCGGTGTGCTCTTTTGGCGGCTGGTCTACGTACGTCTCAGATTTGCTGTGGTTGTGTTTTAATAGTGTGATCTTCCTCGTTGTCGTTGTGCGACGCGCTGTGTGTCTCGTACCGTAGTCTTCTGTATGGGCACTGCTGTTGAATGCGGGGTGAGCAGCATCCATCCCAGTGCCTTAGGCCTTCCCTTGCTGATGTCTCATCATCGAACGGTAGCTGCAGCAGCGACAGCGGCAGCGGCGCCACTACTATCGCCGTCACCACCATCAGCAACAATAACAGCAGCAGCGGTTAAAGCCGGAGTTAATCATTGCGGATACGTGAGAGCGTGACTGTGAGTGTCACGGGTGGTTCACTGGTGTCTCGCGCGTTGTGGTACAATCTCATCCCCAGTCCATCCCAGCCCCATCTTGCGACTTGTAGCTTCGACTTAGTGATCAGTTCGTCTGTTGATGTCGTCTCTATTTGGTCAATTGTAATGGTTTTAGTTGTAGCGATTAAGCAATTAATTTCCTACTAGCACCAAACAGATAGGAGTGTGTGATTGTTGCTGCCGCCACTGCTTTTCATAGTAATTAATTGCCGGACCTAGCCCAGTCGAACTGGGTCGGCGTTTTATTATACATGCCCATAGAGACGGTAATATGCTCCAGCTTTCCTGTGCGATCGAAACAACAACTACAACCAACTACTATTACTACGGCTACTCGTAACGATGTCTAGAGCAGCAGCGGCAGCGTCAGACAACAGAAGATAGGGCAGTCGCCATCGTCGCCACCTCCATCGACCCTACGTCAGTCCATTCGTCCGTTCATCAGTTCCGTCTCGTTCCGTTTCGCTCCATAATGCGGCCGGTGGCGGCCTTCGGTTCCCAACGTGGCACGCTGATCTTGTGCCTGTCGCTTTGGTCTGCCTTGCTGCCCGTTGTTTGACGCCTCGGCCTTTCTTGGCCGCGGCTGCCGCTTGCGAGGCGCTGACCCAACGTGCACAGTTGGTCTGTGTGTGCTGCGGCGCCAGCATCAGCTATAGTAGGAACAGTGGTGTACTTCTCCGTGCTGTTCAGCTCCCCCCGCTGTTGTGTTGACTGGGGCCGAAAGGAGCCACTGACCTGGCTGGTAATACTGCTGCAGCAACCGCCACCGTCGCTGCCACCGCGTTGCAGCAGCAGTGGCGGCGGCGACTACTATTGCTACGACCGTCACCACCATGGCCGTCAATAACAGCACCAGCAGCATCGTTGTTTATTTGAGAGAATCGTCTCGTTGCGCTGTGGCGACGTCGATTGAGGCTGCAGTGCACGTCTGTCCACAATCACAAGTTCAAGCAAAGCGTTCAATTTGAAACTGTGTTCTCCGTTCGTTCTTCCTGTTGTTGCCGTTGTCGTCCCTATTGTTGTTGTTGATGTTGTTGTCAGAACGGCAGTTCTTGTCAACTTTGTGCACCGCTGGCCTGATTTACTGCTGCATTGGCAATCGCGACTAAACATATCAATGTACTGCTTGATATAGTTCGAGAGTATGTGACACGGCAGTGCCTAAGAGTTTTGCGGGCGCGCTCCAGCGACAACGGTGGCAAATCGCGATTTAGATTTGAGGAACTCGGATTGGCCAGCTTGACGTTGAGCCGCTCGGCGGCAATGGTTCGTGGAATTCGTCGTCACCAAGGGCTGACGTAGCCAACATCGTGCGGCAGATAGAGTTAGGTTAAAATGACGAGCAAAGTGGCGTGCGATCCAGTGGCGTAAGCGATGATGACTGCAGCGTGTTATTGCAGATCAAATACATGTGCTACGTACAGTCTCCGACAACGGATTATGATAAACAGTCAGACGATATGTTTCTGTGCGAGCAGGTACCTCCGATAGCTGACATACGGCATTTTGCTAAAGAGTTTATTTACTAATGAGAGCTGTTTGACGTGCTGTGTGGTATAGCCGGTGCTTGTTGGTAAATGCGTGTCTGGTGCTAATTGCCAACGTCGCTAGGATAACACACACGTCGATCGATGGCTATTACAAAATCGAAATGAATGTGCGACCGTTTTCTACGCTAGCGGCACTAGCTAAATTTGAAATCTTGCCTTCAAATTATTTTGGTGAAGGCCGTCTGATGGTTACACCTTTGATGATTATCGGTTCGATTGGTCTGTCTACCCGCGTTAGCCTCGCTGCCACTTTTTTATTAATAGATCTACGGAGTTCAATAGTGAGCGGACTATGACTGATTGTGGCCCAGTGAGCGCCTTATACAAGCAACGCATTTTGTCTTCCTTGAGACCGCAAGCATAGTAACCAGACCATACACCGGGGGGCATTTTGTGAAGGTTATTCGAGTTTGTGTATCTAGTAGCTATTTATAACAGTGTCGAGTGTAACGAAGTGTGCGCCAACCGGATTTTAACGGATTTATTCTTGTTCCACCTGCTGCTTTCAGGAGTGAATTAACTCAGGCCAGGACAGACAAACCTGTAGACATCTGTCCGAAAATCGCAGAAGAAAACGAACACGAAGAGGAACACAAAAAGAAGAACTTCATTCAGCTCACGAGCAAACGCAGCGCTCTGAGTTAATGGAAGGCATTGTACATAGTAAAGTAATATAAACCGAAGAGTGGCTGATATACGGCCGGCCGGTGAGATTTCCGCCGGTACCTGACGCGACATAATGCTTAAGCTGCGGAGCAATCGTTAACCGTCGAGCTCAGCGGTCGGTTCCGTAGAGGCCATGGCGGACTATCAAATGTCCATGGGCCCCGGAGCCGACGGCCAGTATGGCCAGGCGGAGGGCTCGGCTATGGATCAGATGATGTCCCAGATGGGGGCGGGCCAAGCTGGGCATGGCTATGGCCAGCCTGGCATGGGGCAAATGACACAGGTCCCTGGTGCATATGGCCATGCCGCTGCGGGTCAGGCGATGGACAGTCAACAAAAGGCCCAACAGGCTATGTACCCTGGCTACCCGCAAGGTCCAGGGGGAGGTGACTTTGGGCAGCAGTCACTTTCCCAAGGCTATCCGGGTCAGAGTCAGGTATACCCTGGCCATCCGGGACATCCCACGCATCCCGGTCACCCGGCACAAAGCGCCGCGTATCAAAACTATCAACGGGATCCTTGGGGTCGAGGACCGCCGGCGGGCCAGCCCGGCTATCCTACACACGCGGCAGGTGCGGCTGCTGCCGCAGCGGCCGCCGCCGCCGCTGGACATCCCGGCTATGCGACCGCGCCTGGTCAACGCGGTTACCCGGAAGGTTATGGTCAAATGACACAACAGGGCCAGAGAGGAGGTTATCCAGGTTCTGGGTATCCAAGCCAGACGCCACAGGCCTCATTCGGAGCGGCTACTCAGGCGAGTTCAGCGCAAGCCGCGAGCGCACAAGTGGCCCAAGGGGCCCACTCTAGGGCGATGGGAGGTTATCCCAGTCCCATGGCACCTATGAGTGGGGCCCCACAGCGGCCCTCAAGCAGGCCCCAACAGAGTTACCCGTCCCCGTCACGAACACCCACCGATCAGCGCGCACCATACTCTCCATATAACCAATACTCGGCAGGACAGCCGACTTCAATGGCCGGTTCACAGACCAGCTCACTCAACCAAATGACTAGCGGCATGGATCCCTCGTCATCGCCGTCATTTAGCACAGCTCCCGGTACACCTTTAGGAGGTTCGAGTACGCCGGCTAATCCTGGAACTCCAGGAGGTGGCCCGCTGACGCCGTCAACACAGCCGGGGACACCGTCAGGTAATCCAGCGACGCCATCGCCATCTCCTTCGTACCCAAGGGGCTTTCCGTCGCCGCATCGTCGACCTACACCTACCCCGCCCGCCAGCTCGGCTTCACCAATGCCGCAGAGTCAAGGAGGGGTCTCAGCTGCGCAACAATCCCAAGGCTATTGCCCTAGCCCGTCGCAACTTTCCAGCCCAGCAGCTGCTGGCGGCAGTGCAAGCTTGTCGCCGGCAAGTCAACCAACCAGTTCAGGCGGACCCAACTCAGCTGGTCCAACACCCTCGTCGGGTTCAAGTTCTCTTCAGCAGCTCGAGCAGATGGTCATGCCTCATATGGGAGGATCGTCGTCTTCGTCATCGACGAAACGTAAGACTTCAAAAGAAAGGGCACCTTCTGATTAGCATTCTAGTGCATATTGGGTTTTGAGTTTGCCTTCGTTAGTTAGATCGATGACAGGCCTTTGTCATTTTCTTCTTAGCCATTTTCTGTGAATGTCAAACTGTTTTGTGAGGAAGTTAGAATTTAATGTATACTAGAAGGATATCATTAACTTAATCATTTGTTGTATTTCGTATAATTGACAATATTGTATCCGCTTATCCTGTTTCCGATTTCGATGCTGCTGACGGACTGCAGCTTCGACAACGCCAGGCGCGGCGGCTAACCCCCCATCGGCGGCCACCTCAAGTGCGGCAGCAGGCCAAAATGCCTCTGCTGGCCAAATGGGCTACTACGGACAGGGACAGTCTTCGACGGGGGCCCATGCTCAAAGTGGAGGTGCCATAATAAACATTTATTATTTAAGCCAACACAGAAAGACAGTTTTTAGAATCTCACAATCAACCATAGGCATTTAATATTAGCGCAATTGTACATTTATGCGATTAGCGCGTGTTGTTAACATTCTTATTTGTGCTCTCGTTTATTATGTAACACTACAGGTTACCCTGGTTATGGTTCATCTTCGCAATACCCACAAGGTTATGGAGCGCAAAGTGGCATGCCGGCTCGTCGACCAGGCCAAATGGAGTACGATCCGTCAGATCCTTATGGTCAACGTGCTGCGGCCGCTGCGAGCAACACAGGCCGACCACCATATGGGGCACCTCCTGCTGCTGCTCAGCATGCCTACGAACAGTATCAACAACAGCTACAACAGTTGTACAGTATGCCACAGACAGCTCACACCCAAGCTAAGATTGCTGACCTCAACGATAAGATGCGCCAGATGCAGGCGTATTGTACGCCCCAGCAAGGATTCGCTCCCGGAGATCCTCGAGCTGCATATGCTGCTTATTCTAGTACTATGGGGGCCCAGCCACAGACCCCCAAAGAAGAATCTCTGCCACCGTATGGTAGCCAAGCTCAGCAACAGCAACAGCAGCAGCAACTTTTACAGAACGCCCAAATGCATCAGCAACAAGGAGGTCCGCACCCACAGAGCGGTTACATGGCCGCCGCCCAAGGACAGGCCACACGAAGTGGCGCCATGGTAGACGAATATGGACGGCCAACAAGCCAAATGACCAGCATTTCTTCAGGCATGTCTCCCCATGGATACCCAACTGGACCCCAGACACAACCAGCAAGTCAACCAGCTGCGGACCCCTACATGATGACGCCAGATGACCTTATGCCCTCCGGGGAGCAAACTCCTGCGCCTAGCAGAGGACGAGGTTCCCGGGGCCGCGGCCGAAAAAAGAAAGAACGTGCGTAATTGCTAAGGAAAAACCGCTAGTATTTTATTCAATGTATTTTTGATTCACCTGTCACATATTGAAAAAACGAGGTAAAACGTGCCTTTTAGAGAGTGACTATTTTTTTTCGTAGTTTTGAAGGATCTGTGCATTTACGGTAAAAATTAACTTATCCTTTCTGATTCTATTGGCATGTCTGTATTCTTCTTTTTCGTTGTCGTTACTGTCGTCATCAAAATTCGATGCTGCAGCTGGCACCGGACGGGGTCGGGGAGCAGCCGCTCAGCAGCGCCAGATGCAGATGATGCAGATGCAGCAGCAGGCGGCGGCCCAGCAGCAGCAGCAACAGCAACAACAGCAACAGGCGCAGCAACAGGGCCCTTACGGTGCCATGGCCGCGGGCGGACCTATAGGCCACCCGCAAGGTTATCCTCCTCAGGGCTATCCACCACAGAGTTATCCTGATCAAATGGGTCGTGCCATGACCGCAGGACAACATCCTATGTACGGTCAAATGGGACATTCCGGTCAGCAAATGCATCCGTCAATGATAAGTCAAGCTCAACCGCAGATAGGGCAACCACAACAGCAACAGCCACAACAACCTCAGCAGCAGCAGGGGCAATTGGAATCTAGTGGGCAATTGAGCCAGCAGCAGCAACAACAGTTATTGGCACAACAGCAACAACAGCAGCAGATGGGGCAACAACAACCGCAGCAGCAACAACAGCAAGCAGCACAAATGGGAGGTCATCAACAGGCGCAGCAGCAGACACAGCAACAGACACAGCAACCAACAAGCACCATGGGACAACAAGGTCCACAGGGGCCACAAGGTCCACAGGGCCCTGGACAACAACAACAGCAAAATCAACAGATTCCACAACAACCGGCCCCGGGCATGGTCCATGAACCTGGCACACAGATGGATCCATTGGGACAATCCATATATGGGCAAAGTCAGCAGGGTGGGCCTCAACAACAACAACAGCAGCAGATGGGCCCACAGCAACAACAGGCACAGCAACAGCAACAGGGTCATGGCCAAGGGCTTCCTCAGCAAAGCGCTGGAGGACCGGGTGGCTATCAGACGGGAGGTCCTATGTCTTCGCAAGGAGGCATGGCTTCCTCGCAACACCCCCTTTATCAAGGAGGTGAGTGTCTATTATGGTCATTGGTAGTACGAAAATAATGATTCATTGAAGTACTAACTCAGTTAAGTGGAACAGAGGCAGCTACCTCGTTTGGTTCTGCTTAATTAATTTGTTAAATCAATAGTGGGTTTTGCTTCCCTATAGCAGCGTTGTTTTAGCTTGTATATTGATTAGTTGTTGATTAAAACCAATAATGATATGATTACAGGTGATGGCTCAAATCAGTCTAATCCTATGATAAGCCATATGGCCGGTGACGGACAGCAGCCAATGTCACAGCTGGAGCATAAAGGTGACCCAAGTAATGCACTAGGTCTAGGTCAATCTGCGGGGTCGCAAAACCAACAAGAAGTAAAAAAGCCAGACCTTATGCCTGTTGACAATGACCCTTTAGGGGCGCGTCTACTTCAACCTAAACCGCCGGATTTTTTAGTAAGTTTATTTGGTATCATAAGCGCTGTTTCAAAAATTTTGTCTATAAGGCTGCTTCTAAAACAAGTTGTTCCCCTGCCTTCATATATGTTGGAATAGTTATCTGAAATTACCGAAACTAAACTTAATTACTTGCTAGGCAATTCAATTAAATAACTTTTAATTTTGTCGTTCGCTCATCTAATAAAGCTCACCCTACCGGACAATGGATTAAACTGAATAGTACAGAGACAGGTATTAGGTACATGAAAACGAGTTTGTTTTTTAAATTGAATTTACAGCGAGGTCCAGTGAAGCCTGAAGACAGTGGTGAGGCTTCAGTAAAGTCGGACGGCGGTGATTCGCAAAATCTCAATTTGGACCCGACGAATCCAGCCACGCCGAGCCAGTCATCACAAGGATCATCGCAGGCGGCTTTATCCACGCAGGGTGAGCCAGTGAAGTTTGGCTCCGAACTACAGGGTCCACCAGGTGGAAACGATGAGACCTCTGTTTCCAATACTGGACTTCCGGGTGCTCCCGAAGACATCTCAAGTGAAGACCAAAAGCCTGCAGGTGATGATGGAGCGACTGCTACGTCTGAACAACAACAGCAACAACCCGCACAGCAACAGCTGCCCGGTCAACCGCAAGACGAATCAACCAACCAGGCGCTTGCAGAAGTAAAAAGTGAGGGCCTGGGCTCAATGGGAGGCCAGGAGCAACAAGGTGCAATGGCAATAGGCGGCATGCCGCCACAGGCACAGCAGGTGAGCGCACAGGGACCTTCGGTTTCGCAAACCGGGCCTCAGGGTACAGCCCTAACTTCGCATCCGCAGGCCCAACAACAACAACCACAGCAAGGCGGTATTGGGCCATATGGAAGCCAAGGTGGCTCATGGGTTGCGAGTTCACAAGGACCTCAGGGGGGCCCACAAGCTACACCGGGATGGGGAGCTCCGCAAGGTCCGACCTCAGGTAACCCCTATGACCCTTACCAGATGTCATACGGCGGTCAGCCCCCGCCGAGCCAGATGCCTTCTTGGGACCCACACCAACCACTTCATGGCGCACCACAACCTGGTCCCCAAACTGGACCACAACCCGGTCCTCAACCTGGTTTACTTTCTGGCCCACAATCTGGCCCTCAGCCCGGTTCGCAACCTGGCCCACTGCCTGGTCAACAACCAGTACCACCACAAGAAAGCCCCGAAAAAACGAAGAAGGGTGGCCGTAAACGTAAGAATCAAGAACCTCCTGCTGCACCGCAGCCGCTGCCACATCCTGCTGGTCCAGTAGCGGAACAACATCAACAGGTCGCTGGGGCGCATCAAGTGGGTGGGGGATTTCCACCACAAACTGCACAGTTTGGCGAAAGCGGCCCTTTTGACTCACATAACCAGCCAAATCCATATGAGTTTGGGCCAGGGCCGGGTGGTGGTGGCGGAGGCGGAATATACCCACCTGGTCAATATCCACCAGGCTATCCAAACCCTAATGCTCAAAACCCTGGGCCGCCGGGAAACGGCGAGGGCATTTCGTCGGAGGAGGGCGTCGCCCCGGCGAAAAAGCCGAGGAAGCCGCGGACGCCCAAGGGGCCAGCCCAACCGGGGGACGGTCAGGACCCCATGGCCCCTGCCAAACAAAAGAAGCCTCGTGGCCGCAAAAACCACCCGGTAACGGAGGCTTCGGCAACAATGGACCCCAATTCGAGCACGGGGCCACCAACAGTTGGGAATGCTGGGGAATTAACGGGTTCGAGTCAGCTAGCGCCTCCCAGTGATGCGACGATAGCAGCAACAAGTGCAGTTTTAGGAGCTGCAACAAATAGTGCCAGCCCCAAGCTGCCAGACGGAAATCAAGACCCTATACCACCCGCGGACTCCGCGTCAACAACAACGGATACGACCGCCGCCGCAGCCAAGGCCGAAGGTGCTTTAGCACCAGCTTCAATTCCTACAAAGGCGACACCCACCAAGGCTGAGAAAAGGTCCAGGGCGAAAGACAAGGATAAGGACAAAGATAAGGACAAGGACGGTGAGAACAAGGATGGAAAGGAAGGTGGCAAGGAGGGAGGCGAAAAGGAGAAGGAGAGACCGAAAAAAGAAAGCAAGAAAAAGGAGAAAGAGGAGCCCATTTCGGCGGAGCAGATCACTGCCAACCTCAAAGAATCTCGTCTCAAAGCAGCTGCACAAGCTCTCTTCGAAAAAAATCAGAAGAAAGCTAAGTGAGTAATGGAACCCGTTATATCCCATATGGGGACATACCTACAGTAGACTAGCAGAACAACAATAGAACTATTTAAGATGTTTGTCAATCAATCATATTGTTCGTTTGTACACAGGTTTGTTATAGACAAAACGCATGCTTATTTTTACGAACCAATTCTGAATGTTGATGGCACTAATTACAGTAGCAGCAATGGTGGTTAGTTATGATAGTCAAAATGGTAAAAAAGGTTGTTTTAGCAGTGTGTGTTGTTGTTTGTCACGATAACTGAATGAATGTCACACGATATCGACATGGGATGGCGAGTGGTCATGCGGACGACTGTCATAAGACGCGACGCCGCCACCTCGATTTGGTGGTTCCGCTACTGCTATTATTAGCGGATAATGTCAAGAGAGTGGTTTCGGCTGCTTTTTGTTCCCGACGGTCGTTTCTGCTGTCCGCTTTCACCTTGCTGTGCGTCGCCGAAACGACCGCTGCCACCTTGACGGCAGAACGGGCTAGCAAAAACAGCCGGCGCAGAGTAGTTGTCTGCTGATCTTCTACCTGTCCATGTGTCGACCGAAATCCGGAATCTGCACGCCAGCCAGCCGCTTGCCTGGCAAGCACACAAACAGCCGGGCTGGCTGGCTGCTTGACTGGCTTACTGCCACTCGCCGCCGCCGATCAGGTAACCAGCAATTTACTAGCGCTGCCGGTTGGGTTTTGTGGTCGGAGAAGAAGGGCTGCTCTCGCTGCTGCTACTACGGCTGTCGGGGGTCAACGCCCTTGGTGCGGTGCGTCGAGTCGGACAACCAGTCGCCTGGATGGATGGACGGACAGATCAAAAAGGAGCTCTGCACGGCTTTTCACTGATGACGGTAATGGCGGCCGTGTCGTGGTCGTCGTCTTGTCATCGCGTCGTTGTTGCTTTTGTAAGCTAGCAAGAAAAAGCTCCTGTGTGGCGACTGTGGCGAATTAGTGCGCATTGGTGAACACAGCGGTGTCACTGTCCGTATGTTTGTATGTGTGTAAATCTTTGTCTGTTTGTGTGGCGTTCGTGTGTCTGCGTATGGATGTCTGCCTAATGCCTTTTGTATATATTCGTTTTATCTTTCTTCTGGCATCGCTTCTCGTTACTGCCTGTAGTTGCTTGAACTTGCTTGGACATTTACTTGAATGAAAGAAAGCGACTACGAATGGAGCGCCACGATGACGACGAGCACTTCGGTGGGCTGGGGGGACAGAAAGGATAGAAGCAGATAAATGACAAGTGACGGTTAAACGTGATGCCACCTGGCCGATGTCGTGGCGGCGTCGGCCGGCATTGTTGTTCTTGCTGACCCGTCACCGTATCCCTATATATGAAAGTGCACGTGTGCGTGGCTGTCTCTGTGTGCGTGTGTAGGTATAGCGTTGTTTTTGGCATTGTTGGCTTTGTTGTCGTTGTCACTATCGTCGTCCTCGTTCTTGCCATCGCTAACGTTGCTGTTATTGTTGTTGTTGTTGCTGCTCTATTGCGCTTTGTTTGGCCATTTTGTAGACTGCCCAAGTTGAGCTTGAAAATCTCCTCAAAGAAAAGAAAAAAGAAGGGCAGTGAATCCGACAGCGGAGACGATGCCCCGCGGGATAAAGTGCCAGCGCCGGAAGACGAAGATGATTCGAACAAACGTCGCTCGGGGCGGAACGCCAATCGGCGAAAGAAGTACGTCGAGAATGATTTGGACCTCGACGACGAAGAATTCCTCATGCCGGTATAAATTTTTTTCTTCTTCTTTACTTATGCTGACAAATGTTTTAGATAGTACGCAGACACTAGCGGCATAATCGTCTTTGTTGACATTTCGTGATGCATTCCGTAAATCTAAATTTTCATCTTCAATTGCAAATTTTAAATTTACAGAAATTAAATAGCAGATTTCAAAATATTAGAGGTGCTACGAGGTTTGATCTAGTGATATTTGGTTCACTACTGTAAATCATACCATGGTTTTTTTTTGTTAAGAGTACTAATATCGGATATGACCTATATCTATTTCTATTACCTTGCATTGAACAATTTTCTAGACAGTTTATGCTGACTGATTAATGTGTCTCCTTTAAAATATAAATAACTATCTATGGATAATGCGTTAACATGTGTCCGTCCGTACGATAACACTATATTTATATGTTTTTGTATGTAGATTAAGGAAACGAAGGTCGAAAGCAACGTGGAAACGGTTGTCCAAACTGTTGTTGAGGATCAAATGGTGGTCGATAAGGTTCTTGCGTCACGCATGAGCACCAGAAAGGTGCCAAAGAATCTTGAAGGCGATAAGCCGAGCCAGGAAGAAAGGGAGAAACAAAAGGAACTAGATTTTGAAACGATCGAAGTTGAAGAGTTCTTTGTAAAATACAAGCTTCAAAGCTATATACACTGCGACTGGAAGACTGCCGAAGAACTCGAACTGGGTGACAAGCGTGTCGCTGCCAAGATTCGCCGTTTCCGGCAGAAAAAGGACGCTAGTTCAAACGTTATGGACTTCCTCGAAGACGAAGCGTTCAATCCAGACTATTGCGAGGTTGACCGTATCCTTGACGTAGCGGAACATTGGGTTCATAAAGATCAACTGAAAAAGGTTTGTTGGTTCGTTCGCCTAAATTTAAACTAATGCAGAGCCATTCGGTTAGTATTCGAAATTGTCACTCTTTATGTACAATGCTATTTGAATGTACAATTCTGTTTAAATGAAGCCCCTCAATGTCCATAATTCAGACTCTAAATCGAATATTCTAAAAAGAATAATCATACAGTCAACTGATACTGCACGATATATCTGCAGCCTAGATATATACAACCGGAAGTATTGGGAAGTAATGACTAAACTTCTCGAATTATCAAATGTTTCCAAATTGCAGAAAGACGACAAATCAGAAGAGCTCTCTCCAGCAGGGCAAAAGACCGAGAACCCTGAAAAAAACAGCCAAGGAACGACTTCTCCTAAGAAAGATTCTGACACCACTGCTGTTAAAACTGAGGTCAAACAAGAGAAAGTTGAAAAAATTGAGGTCGGGAGAGTTGCAGGCGAAAAGCTTGGCGAACCTGAGAAGGTCGATGCAGAAAAGACTGATGGGGAACGCGTTGAAAATAACGAAAAGGCTGATATTATGAAATCCGAGACTGAGAAGAGTGACATCGAAAAAGCTAACACCAATAAACCAATTGTCAATGAAAAAGAAGATAACAAAAAGGCTACAGAAGGAAAATTAGCTGAGGTGACAGAGAAGCCAGAAGGTGAGCAGGTTAAGGGTGAAAAGGCTGGCGTGAGCACGACTGATAGTGATAGAGTTTCCTCAGGAACTGAAAAGATAGAGCTAGATAAGCAGGTAGAAATGGCCGAGACAACGACGCTCGACAAGGACAAGGATGAAACCGATACCGAGGAGGAAGACGAAGCTAAGCTATCGAAGGACAAGAAAGAGGGTAGTGAAAGCCCCGAAGAGGGCAAGAGCGAATCGCCAATCGAAGGCTCGGATAACAGTGAAAGTAAAAGCAAGACTGATGAAGACGCCGATAAAGATAACAACAGCAGAAATGATGAAACCATCAGTCGAGATATAACCATGACTGATGCTCAGTCAAAAGACCCTGACAAGAGTGAATGTAACAAAGAGAGGGTGGATGATAGCAAACCAACATCAGTTGAAAGTTCAGAGCAAGGTAGTAGAGACGATCAGATCAGGAAAAACGCGTCACCGTCTAAAAATGCAACGTCCTTCGATGAATCTCTGAAAGAAACGTCTAAAAAGGGACAAGAAGCTGTGTCGACTGAAAACTCTAAAGACAGCTCTGATACGACAAAAGCGCCCATCACAAAAGAAGGCGATGACACTGTTAAGGATTTCAAAATTGACGAAGCCGCGAAAGAAAGACAAGCAAAAGAGCCAGACGATAAGGCTAACATGAAGCTGGTTAAATACTATTTGGTTAAATGGCGTGGCCTGCCATATGAGGAGGCAACATGGGAAGTCGAGGACGATGTGCCAGACCTCACCAAAGTCGAGCACTTCTGGAAATTCCGTAACCCTCCACCCAAAGAGCAGTGGAAGTGCAAAAAACGCCCAAAGCCAAACGAATGGCGTCAAATTGACGTATCACCTGTTTACCGTAATGGACAGACGCTCCGCGAATACCAACTTGAGGGAATTTCTTGGTTGACTTTTTGTTGGTATAATCAACAGAATTGTATTCTCGCTGACGAAATGGGATTGGGGAAAACCATCCAGTCGTTGGCATATGTGAACGAAATCGTAAAATACGGTATTCGCGGTCCGTTTATGATTATCGCGCCACTTTCCACGATTGGAAATTGGCAACGCGAATTCGAGGGTTGGACCGACCTCAATGTGATCACTTACCATGGCTCCAGCGCATCTCGGTGAGTTCTATTTTTTTCATTTTCTGTACATTATTTAAATCTGCTTTGGTAATAAACCACTACCGTGTAATATGCACCATTTTATCCACATATAACTGGTATATATATAGATTTCTGTTATCCTTCTAATATGCTTACTGATTCATAGGAAAAACTTGTGAAGCTATACTTAGTGAATTAATATGTTCTTATTTTACAATAATACTTTAAATGTGTTTAACAGGAATATGATTCAAGAATATGAAATGTACTATAAGGATGAGGAGGGCAAGCGAATTCTGGACGTCCAGAAGTTTCAGGTGCTTATCACCACGTTCGAGGTGATTCTATCAGACAACCAGGAACTATCAACTCTCTCATGGAAAGCGTGTGTTATTGATGAGGCACACAGATTGAAAAATCGCAATTGTAAACTGATCGAAGGTCTCCGTGTGCTGAAGTTCGATCACATCGTGCTTCTTTCCGGAACGCCCCTTCAGAACTCAGTTGAAGAGTTGTACTCTTTGCTCAACTTCCTTGAACCAGATCGATTTCATAGCCCTGAGGAATTTCTTCGGGATTTCGGAGATTTGAAAACCGAAGCTCAGGTAGATAAGCTGAAAGCGGTGCTCAAACCCATGATGCTTCGGCGACTGAAAGAAGACGTCGAAAAGTCACTCGCGCCTAAGGAGGAGACGATCATTGAGGTCGAGTTGACCAACGTTCAAAAGAAGTACTATCGTGCCATCCTGGAGAAAAACTTTAGTTTCCTATATAAAGGTACCCAGAGCGTGCCATCACTTATGAACACGATGATGGAACTACGAAAATGCTGCATACATCCATACCTCATTGCAGGTGCCGAAGAACAAATCCTCGCCGAGGCGAGGCAGAGTGGGGCGCCTGACTATGCTGTACAGGCCCTTATACAAGCTTCGGGTAAGTTAGTGCTTTGCGATAAATTACTGCCTCGACTCAAAGAAGGCGGCCACCGTGTGTTGATCTTTTCCCAGATGGTGCGCTGTCTAGATATACTTGAGGACTACCTCATCAACCGTAAGTACCCTTACGAGCGGTTGGACGGGCGAGTGCGTGGCAACCTTCGCCAAGCGGCCATCGACCGCTTTTGCAAGCCCGATTCAGATCGATTTGTATTCCTCCTGTGCACGCGTGCCGGAGGACTCGGTATTAATTTGACTGCGGCCGATACCTGTATAATATTCGACTCTGATTGGAACCCACAGAACGACTTACAAGCGCAGGCCCGGTGCCATCGAATCGGCCAGCGTAAAATGGTGAAGATCTATCGTCTAATTTGCCGCAACACATACGAGAGAGAGATGTTTGACAAAGCGGGCCTGAAACTTGGTCTGGACAAAGCGGTCTTGCAGAGTATTCAGAAGGAGGGTGGCGGAGGTGGCGGCGGGCAAATGTCTAAACAAGAAATCGAGGAGTTGCTCAAGAAAGGTGCCTACGGAGCTATTATGGACGATGACAATGCCGGTGATAAGTTTTGCGAGGAGGATATTGATCAAATCCTTTCCCGGCGCGCCACGACTATTACTATCGAGTCGGAAGGCAAAGGAAGCACCTTCTCCAAAGCTTCATTCGCTGTCAGTAGCAGTCGCGAGGATATCGACGTCGACGATCCTAACTTCTGGGAGAAATGGGCAAAAAAGGCTAACCTTGACGTGGAAACACTCAACAAGGGTGAGCAGGAAATGCTTATCCTGCAAGAGCCTCGAAGGAGAACTCAGGTCAAGCGTTTCGGGGCAAACGAACCTGTTACCGGAGAGCTTGGCGATATGGACTCTGACGAGGACGGTGACACCGGTGGGAGAAACCGTAAGGGCGGTAGAGGCAAGCGTGGCCATGCAGGCGACGCCGAAGACGACGAGTTCCTTGTCGAGATCTCCCCTGGTAACTGGACCCGGTCGGAGTGCTCGAACGTCGAAAAGGGCATGCTTACTTTTGGCTGGCAGCGATGGAATGAATGTATCGCGTATAGCGCTTGGCGCCGACCAGTCAATCCAACACAGGTGGAGCATATGGCACGTGTTATCCTACTGTTTTGTCTGCAATGCTATAAAGGCGATGACAAGATTAAAGCATTCATCTGGGACCTCATTGAACCACCTAATGTAAATCCGCCCGCTCCGGGTGGTGAGTCCAAGCGAGGCCGACCCGCGTCGAGACGAATGAGGAACCACTCAGGTCTCTCGGGGCCTGTGCCCCGGGGCAAAAAGGCTAAGAGAGGTCTTAATGGGCTCGACGCAGAGGACTCGAAGGACGCGGACGAGGAAAGCGATAGACTGCGCGAGTGGGCTCGTACCGAAGAGTTCGACACCGAGATCCTCTTGAGCGATGAAGTCTATCGCAAACACCTCCACCGGCATGCCAACAAAGTATTGCTACGCATCCGTATGCTGTACTACCTCCAGCATCACATCTTGGGTGAGACCCTGTCGCAACGTGTATTAACAGCCAGCGAAGAAAACCCACTGAAGAGCGAAGAGATTGATACGATCATGCCGACGCCTCCGAATCCGGACGGTGATCCACCAGCTCCCTGGTGGACAGAAGTGTGCGATAAGCATTTACTAGTCGGCGTATTCAAGCACGGCTACGAGCGATACGCCCAAGTGCGACAGGACCCCGAGCTCATATTTCATAAGATATGCGCCGATTCGGGAACTGAGCGTAACAATAACATAAAGGCAGGCGTAGATGAGATCGAAGAGGACACCCAGGAAGGCTCTAATAGTCAGGAAGGTTCAGAAGACCTTAAGGATAAGAAAGATGCTAAAGAGGACAAGAACAAGAAAGAGGCCAATGAAGAGAAAGGAAATAAGAAGGAGGCCAATGAAACAAATGAGGATAACCCCAAAGAAAAGGCTAGTGAAGGTAACGGAGAAAAAGATAAGGAGACTAACGGGGATAAGGAGAAGAAAGAAGCTAATGAAGAGAAAGACGAGAAGGAAGCTAACGAAGATAAGGACAATAATGAGGCAAAGAAAAATGGCGATAAGAAGAAGGCTGATGAAGATAAAGAGAAAGATGAGACCGAAGATAAGGACAAAGCTCAAACAAAAGAGGATAAAAACGAGGTTGAGATCAATGACGAAGAGGAGAAAGATAAAGATAAGCTGCAGGAGGATAAACAAGACATATGTCAGACCGCAGAAGATGCAGAGAAAACTGAAAAAGGGAAAGACAGATTAAATAATGAAGAGGAGGACGTTGAAAAGTCAAGCGAAGATACAATCGAAGGTGAGACAGCGAATGAGCACATTAAAAAGAAGGGCGATGGTGAGAAAGACACTAATGAAGGCAAAGAAGCTGATAAGGAAACAAAGAAGAAAAATGGAGAGGAAGATAAAGATGATGGCAACGATAAGGATAATAAAGACGTCGACAAAGAAGACGTAGAGATGAAGGAGGCTAAGAAAGAACCGGAAGAAGAGAATAACGATGTGGTCAAAGAAGAGAAAAAAGAGCCAGAAGAAGTCAAGCAAGAAAAGATGGAGCACGAAGATGCTAAGATTGAAGATAAGACCGAAAAACCCGAAGAGATCAAGAAAGTTAAGCCTGAACCCAAGGGCAAAAAGGGTAAAGAGAAGAAGGGCAAGAAGCGTAAAATTGAAGAGGATGATCTCAGTATAGCCAAGAACGATGAACAGAAATCCAAGGGCGCTGAAGATGCTGACTTGTCTAACCCAACAAAGGAGGTAAGTTTATTAATTCAAACTAAAAATTTAATTGCAACTAGGAATAAGTACTGAGATTATATACTATAGTTGTGTATTCATTAATAGTGGCAATAATCACTAAAACTGTAAGATACCATGTTCTGCCTCGTAGTCTTATTAAATACAAAATTAAGCGGACTTCTCTTATTCTATATTCAGTCCGATAGCATTGATACGACGAAACAAGATGCAGACGCTGAGAAGAAGGATGACAGCAAAGAGGAGCCGTTAAGAGAGGTCTCGAAATCGATGCCAGGCACAAACGAGCTGAATCAGCGGGTGCGGCGACTCGTGACGGCTTACCAGCGCGAGCATAAACGCAGGGAACTCCTCGAGATGCAGAACACCAACAAAGCGATAGTAAGTTTTCTTTTTGATTTAATGCACTTGCTACAGGCTATGAGAAACTAGTAAAGCGTAAACATGAATATTAGGAAAATAGTTGAGCATCTTCTCTTCTAAAAATACCATCGTTTTATTTTTCTTTAACTGTATGACAATTTACAGCGAGAGAGTCGGCGTTCGGATAGGTTCGATTCGAACCGAGTAGCCGCGGCTGCCGCGTCCGCCGCAGCCGGAACAACGAACCAACAACCTGCTGGCTCCACTCCCGTAAACACAACAGCCATTACGGGGGCCCCCGGTGGGGCAGGTAGCGGGTTGCTGGGCAGGCCCATGCTCACCTCGAAGCAGAGTCTGTTTACCGGCGCCCTGTATGCGGCTGCGACGGGTCAGGCGCCGAGGTGGTCGCGAAGGGAAGAATCGGAGTTCATCCGCACACTATCGGTATATGGGGTCGATTACGATCCTGAGAAAGAAGAGTTCCGCTGGGAGGCCTTCAGAAGGGTCGCCGGCATCGGCAAGCTTGACAAGAAAAGCGATATTCAACTCACGCTTTTCTACATGGTGTGTACACACATAAGCGCTTTCACCTCTATAAGCATTTTTTTAATGTAATAATTGTTCTACATTTTGTATTACACGATACTTACAGTCAGTATCTAACTTGATTTAGTTTCTTTAGTTGCCTATAAATATGTGGAAACATATACGAGTCTTCGCTATAGTTTTAACATAATGCAATGTAGATATGAGCTTAGCAAAATAAATAGTTACGTGTATTATACGCACCAGTCAATGGTATGTTACATTGTCGATTCCTCAATGGTTCATTTTTCGCTTATGTTCAGGCATTCATGTGTATGCTCAAGCGTTGTATGGCGCCTCGCTTAAAGACAACTGCCGAAGAGGAGCAAGCAGCTACCGTGCATCAAGTCGAAACGTTGTCTGAACAGCGGGCGTTCAACATTTTCCACCGTGTGGAATTTCTGCGCAAAATTCGTGAGAAACTTACTCCAACTCCATCGAGCATCTCGGCTCTCAAGGAGCGGCTACGTTCGAAGTGCAAACCCGACCCCGAACTTCCAGAATGGTGGGTGTGCGGGCGTCACGACGCCGAATTGATCGTGATTGCCAAGCGCTACGGGCTCGCCCACCTTGACTACGCGATGATGTGTGATACCACCGTTAGTTATCTCAACACTCTCAAAGAGCACCTCAAAAGCGCCGCTTTGCTAAATAAGAGTAGTCACAACAGGCACCAGGTGAGGGAGATCAAAGACGTAAAGGACACTTCGACGCGCGATCAGCAACGTGACGTTAAGAAAGACAATGCACCGGAGACTATTGAAAAAGCAAAAACTGACAAAGCCGAAAAAGCTGAAAAAGATAAGGACAACACCAAGAACGATAAAGTAGAGCTCATGGACACAAGTGAGTCACCAGAAATAAGCAGAGATAACAACAAAACCAACAAAACCAGTGTGGAGAAGACTGAAAAGGGAGCTCATGCATTTGAAGCAGATGAGAGAGACGAAAAACAGCCCGGTGAAATGGAGGTCGATCAAGACGATATCAAGGGCCAAGGTGAAACAGACAAGCTCACCGCAAATGGCGAACAACAGACTCGAGCCCAGAGAGAGGAGTCGCCAAAATCTGACAGCACCGAGCCCTTGGATGAATCGGTATGTGACACATTCCTTGATCAGTGGTATGTCGCCGATGTTTCCTACATTTTATTTAATTTGCTTGGGAAAGTCAATAAAATCAATTCATTTATTGCCATATTGAACATACATTTTGCGAGAGTTTAAATGATCATCATAAGTAGAGCACTAATAATATTAATAAAAATTGCATTTGTTAGAAAAAAAACATTTTTAAAAATTAAGGTTTAGACATCGCCGATACTAAAATTGAAATACTAACCTAGAAATAAAAAAAAAATATTATTCATACCAAATTTACAATTATTCAACTTGTTGCCATAAAGTTGCCACTATAAAGAAGCCTAGCCGTTAACGATGCATTGTAAAAAATTTAGGAGGAGAAAGAACGCGCCGCTTCATTGGAGTCCGGAAAGGCTAATAACTCCAAGTCTGACGGCGACGTTGAAATGGCAGAGGAACTCGAAAAGGAAACGAACAATGCCAGGGATAACCGCGCATCAAAATCGCCTGAGATTGGACTTGATGACCAAGAAGAAATGGAAGTTGACTCAGAACCAACAGAGAAAAAGACTGACAAAGTAGAGAAGGCTGACAAATCTGACAAGGCTGGAAAGATTGACGGGACTGAGGAGACTGACAAGGCCGAGAAGCTTAAAAAGGTCGGGATGGCTGATAAAAGCAAAAAGGCGGATAAAGCCCACAAAACTGACAAAACTGATAAGACCGGTAAGATCGAAAATGATAAAGTGAGCGAAGACATCAAACAGAAGAAGCCAATTAAAGAGGAAAAACTTGATAATGATAAGATGGAGGCAGGTGCTGAAACAGACGCTATTGGGAAGGCCAAGGAGTCTATCGTCAAGAAAGAAAAAGAGAAGAAAAAAGAGGATGAGAACAAATCCACCGCGATCGTAACAGCTTCGAACGGTACTCCTGAACTCGAACCCGAGCCTGAAACTTCCAGTATCCTCACACCTCAGGAAATCGCAGCCATCGATGCGCTCGACGCACAAGGCGTTGCCAAACTCGTGGCGAAGCAGCCCTCACTTTGGCCCAATGATAAGTTGATGCGCAAACGGCTTGAGTTTGTTGTATATGCAGCCGAGCAAGGACAATGGCCAGAACAAGTAACAGGCATTCTACTTGTTGATCCAGATCGACTTGAAGAAGAGCAACGCCACCAACAAGCTGCTCAACAGCAGGCCGCCCAACAGGCCGTACAACAACAGGCTGTTCAACAAGTCACTGGCCAGCAAGCCGTCACCCAGCAACAAGTGCAGCAACAACAACAACAATCACAGCAACAACAAATGGCAACAGCTGCACAGCAACAATTCCAACAACAACAGGCCACCGCGCAACAGCAGTTACAACAACAGAACACAACGCTGTCAGGAACGCGCTCTCAACAACAGGTCGCAGTTGTGGGGGCACCACAAGCGGTGCAACAACAGCAGCAACAGGTTACTGCGCAGCAGCTGCAGCAACAACAACAACAACAGCAAGCGCAACAGGTTCAACAGACACAACAGGCCGCTGTGGCGCAGCAGCAGACGGCAGCACAGCAACAAGCACAACAACAGGCAGCAGCACAACAGCAGCAGATAGCAGCACAGCAGCAAGCACAACAACAGGCCGCTGCGGCGCAACAACAAGTGGCAGCAGCAACAGCAGCACAGCAACAAGTGCAACAACAAGCTCAACAGCAGCAATCGACGTCCAGCCACCAGCTGCCCCGGCTTGACGGTCAGATACTGGGTGCACTGGCGGGTGGACTCAACATGAAAAGCCTGGATCTGATGGGCTTAAACGCCACCGGTGGCCTAAGTGCCGCCAATCTAGCTGCTCTTAGTGCCGCAATGAACCTTCTAACAAATCCCGTCCCTAAGCCGGGAAGGAGAGGCAGGAGCAGCAGGCAGGAAAACAAGGATAATGATGATCGTTCCGCGCAGCTTCGCGCTATGCTTTCCGCCACATTTGCGCAACAAGGCAACCCACTGAAGCAATTCCAACAGATGCTGTCGCTCCAGACCCCTTCTTCCGAGGCACTGGCGATGGAGATGTCGAAAAGCGGCATGTCGTCGTTATCGTCGATGGCCGGATTGTCAAATATGGCTGCGGCTGCAGCAGGCACCAGTGGAGTTACGGCTGCTGGACTTAGCGCGGCTGCTGCCGCTAACACCGCTACTTCCAGCAGCAGTGGCAGCAGTAACAGTACAATTAGCAGTAGAGACAATAAAGATGTCAATCTGAAACAGCAGCAGCAACAACAATCCGCTGTTGAGTCAGCTGTGACTGTAGCAGTGAAATCGGAGAAAAGACCCGCCGATACACCGCCGCCCGCTCATCAGTCTCATCGCGGAGGGCAAGGTGCATCCGACTCGCTCGATCTAAGCGGTCCTTCAAAATCGGGCAAGGCGGTCGAGCAACCCCCACAATTAGCACAGCATCAACGCCCCGCGTCTGTCGAATCGTCGGTGGAGTCCGAGTCGTCTCAGGAGAAGAAGGAGCGTAGCGGCCCAACTTCTGCTTCCGAAGGGACGTCGACAACCATCCTCGACCTGAGTTCCGCGAACCCCGTGAAGGACAAGGCAGATCCGGCAGACAAGCGTAGGCAAGGCTCATTGTCAAAGAAAGGCGGCTTCCGAATTGACGCGTTGGCGCTCAACTTGCAAGCCAAAAAACTCAAACAAAGTGGAACCGGGGGCTCAGGAGATGGCGACAGCGGGCCGCAAGCACCTTCGTCCGGCCAGCACTCATCCGATGAAGGTTTGCTGTCCCAGTCGCACGTTCTCGCCGAGCCCCCGATGTCGCTGCTCGCGCCCAAAGCCCACCAGAAGCATCCGGCCTCGTCCGCTAGTAGTGCGACGAGCAGTCTCGGCAGTCTGGCGTCTAACATAGGCATGACTAGCATGTCCAATATGGCCTCACTCACAAGCAGCACTCCGCCTGTGGCCCACCAAGGCTCCAAAAGCTCGGACAAAGCCGCTCCACAAGCGCCCGATACTGCCTCGCTACAGGGCAAACCAACAGCTGCGCATCAGGGCAGCAAGGGCACAGGGCTTCCTGCTGGCACAGACCTCCTGCTCGCCAAGGTAGCACAAGCCCAGCTCGCTGCAGCGGCCAGCAAAAACAAAGATAGCACCAATCTTCTTAAAGGTAAGTATAGCTACTTATTTACATATGAGATGGGGTATTTGAATTCGGACTGTGTTTTTCAACTTTTTTCTAAGACATTATTTTGAAGAAAAACAGATATTTCCATCATCTTTTTTTGCATATGCTAAAAGTGTCGTTTCTAACGGTTATGGTTATTCAGTATAATCACAATTCACAGAAGTTATATTTGTAAATGACAATCTGAATTTCTCACTACTCATTTTCAATTCAGTCAAATATTTTTCCCTTTTTGCAAATATTTTTTTTATCAGCAACCCTGCTTTAAGCTGTATTAATAAGTGTAAAGTCCTTAAACTAACGTCTAAATACGCTTCATAAAATATTACATTAAGATTAAATTTTGAACTGATAACAGGCTAAAACCTGTAATACGAAAGGTGCAAAAAGTCGCAGAAAGTATTAAGAAGACTAACCATTGGAGCTTTTCAAAGTTCCCTAATTGGCAATTGATATTCTATTTTTCAAAATCACCACATGAAATATGCAGATCTATCAAAAACAGCTTTTCGGGTATATTTGGTGAATTTTCGGAGTTATAATTTTGGCGGGGTAACGTCTGACCTTCGTTAAAATTTCAAAAACGACGCATTATTTTTCGTTATGGTAGATTAGCTATTTTGCTATAGAAAAGACTGGCTTTATCCACTGCGGCAGACAGCCGGCCAAAATCTATCCGATTTCAAATTCTCCACCCTAGATATATTAATAGATCGCTGATTCTAAATGTTCTATCTTTTTTACGTTGACGAAAAGGATGGTGCTGATTGTCACGATGATGCTTAATGTAATTATACTTAAGGTTATTTTACGCCTTCTGGTACAGTGATGTTTCTTAGTACAAGGTTATGAACTTGGCTAAAAAAGTATAAAACCTCTGTCACAAGGTCCCTCTGCATTATATCCATCTGCTCCTTATGTGCCGTATATAACAATCAACCTGAGATAACTTACATAATTCATCTAATACCACCCACAGGCGTAGGCTCCTCAAAAAATCCGAGTTTGTCACTTTCAACGCTGCTGAGTCAGATGCTACCCACATCTCTTGCGTCAGCGATGGCCAGTGGGTCCAACTCCGCTGCATCCGCGCTTTTCTCCACTGCTGGAGCGAGTTCCAGCAAGGATTCTTCCAAGGCTAAATTACCAACCTGTACTGACAACCAGTTCAAGAAGATGCTTGAGACCAATCCCGACTTTTTAGCAGCCGCGTTGGGTAGCGCCGGCGGCAACCCCGCCAATACCAAGGCTCTGGCATTTGCCATGGCTGCAGCCATGGCAGGTACTGGGGCAGGAAGCAACCAGTCCATGGATCTTTTTGGAGGTTGGCAACTTTTGATTATCATAAGCTCTGTGCAATGTAGGCAATTTTTTTCGTAACAGCGTATATCAGGGGTATTGAATTCTTGTCCTTCCAACTACTACTATCGCTACGTATGATTGCTATCTATTATATATTCGTATTAGTTATTAATCTATATATCATTAAAGTTTCTTCATTTGTTTTAATCAAAGCGTCTTGTTCCCTGTACACAAATAAAGAAACGAAACCAACCTAGAAACTCAGAGCCTTCAGAAACGTAACAGCGTACGTCTATTTGTTTTTTTTATTTAACATAGAATGTTTCCATTAACATGCATATTTATAATATTGCTATCTGTATCATTTTGTTATTTTAGGTCTGTCAGGGATGGGCGGAAGTATGGGTCAGTTAAGTCAGAAGCCGTCAAGCAGTCTACAGTCGGTCCCGGGCACCAGTTCCAGCCGACCATCTAGCATAGACCCCACGAAATTGGACCCAAGTAAGCTTACCGGTGAAGAGAATGTATCCGTAATTAACAAACTGACCGGAAAGAAGATTACTGGCAGTAAAGCACCCCCACTAAAGCATCTACCCGAATGGCTTGAACGCAACCCAATGTTTGAAGTTGAGCCTAAATGGGGCCAGCTCATCAAGGAGCGTATGAATTTGCACAATACGCCAAAGGTGTCCACTTTGGGCGCTAGTGCCGCTGATTCCCTGGCCAGCCTTGGCTCTATGGCCGCCGCCTCTGCAGCGTCCGCAGCCCAACACCAAGCAATTGGCAAGAACAAGCCACGAAGCAGTTCCAGTTCCGGTCGGCAGAGTTTGAGCTCTCTTGATCCCAAAACAGCAGCACTGCTAGCGAGCCTTCAAAGCGATCCTAAAACAACCGCCACTCTACTGGGCATGGACCCAAAAACAGCTAGTTTGCTTGCGGGACTGCATAAAGACACGAAAGGTGCCAGCTCAAGCACATCTACGACCAACTCAAGCAATCTCCTAGGTCTCGATCCAACCACGGCCAGTTTGGCTAGCGATCCCAAAGGTGCTGCAGCCCTTTTGGCTGCGGCTGGCCTAATGCCAGGCACAAGCAGTATGGCCGGCCTAGCTGGGCTTAATCCAATGACTGGTTTGCCTGATCTTAAATATCTTATGGGCCAAACTGGCGTCAATACGTCATCTTCAGGCAAGACAACAACCTCCACCTCTGTAAGTCATTCTCAGAGTAGCAGGTCGCTCGGTAGTTCTGGTGGTAGTGGAGGTATAGGCGGAGGAAGCAGTAAAAATGCGGCAGCGGCAGCAGCAGCAGCAGCTGCATCTGCAGCGAACCCGATTTTCCTGCCATGGATGGGTCTCGGAAATCCACTATTCCCCTTGTCTGGGCTAGGTACCCCAACCTCCAGCGCGTCATCCATAATGCCCCAGATGTCCCAATTCGACGCTGCTGCCGCCTTGGCTGCAGCGGCCGGTGCCTCACAAGCTATGGCTGCCAGCGACAAAAATAAGAAGTCTGGGTCCTCCAGCTCAGATAAAAGCTCAAAGAAAGGCCCCACCAGCTCGACGTCGTCGTCGACGTCCAGCCTAAACCCAATGTCGTCTTTCCCCTTCCTGTATCCATCAGCTAGCCTGTTGGCTGGCTACCCGCTCGGTATCCCAGGATTCTCGGGTATGCCGGGACTTTCCGGGTTACCCGGGTCGGGTCTTAATCCTAATCTTCTTCCAGGCGCGTCAGGCATGTCTTCTAGCTTCGCGTCGTTAGCCCATCAAAACGTAAATGGACAGATTGACAAGGAGAGGAAGCGACGCTCTGATAGCGTCTCCAAGCGGCAGGTGTCTCCAGCTCGCAGTGTGGGCTCGACGAAGTCGTCGGCGGCGCCCAGTCCCAGCTCGAGCAAGTCGGCCACCCCCGTGCCCCAGCCGCCCTCCAAAGACATGCGTGAGGACCGGGAGGAGGACGAGGAGGGCGACGAACTCAAGGACGGCCCCAACCCAGATGGCGGCAAAGAGAAAGCATAATCCTAGGTGACAACAATAACGATGGAAATTGGACCAGCTTTCGTTAGCCCACCACACTATCGACCCACCGACTGAATGTATTACTACTACTAGTAGCATCATCAACGTCCTGTGGCATTCACGTCGGAAAGTCCTGCGTACATCGTCCCTGGCGTGTACATACATTTCGCGACATGGACATTTTTGCCGCAATGGCAAATAGCAACATCAGCAAGAAAAGCAACAACAACAGGTTCATCTCCAGCAACCTGATGAAACCAATCTACCAGCTGCAACAAGCATCACAACAATAGAAACAACAACAATTAGACATATTTGAAATAGTTTTTCAGAACAAACGCGAGTGCGCTCAAAGCGCGACCCTACACACGGTGTGGTTAGGCTTTTCTCTAAGGGGCTTGGTTTTTTGAATTCTCTTTTTTGTGTTGTATAAATATGTAAATGTAACTTATTGAATAGTTTAGAGAAAGATAAGACAGAAGGGAGCAAGCAAGAAAGAAGCGGGACAGAACGAGATAAGCGAAAACGGGAGAGCAAGACACTGCACGGCAGATGATGATAACAATTATAATAATAAGAAGACTTTGCGTTGAAACGGAATATATATATATATATATATATACATATACATATATAAATAATAATAATAATAAAGAGCGCGAAAATGGGGATGGACGAGAAAGAAGAAAGCCAGCGAGAAAACGCGTAAAAGAGATATAATGATGCTGATAATAATGAAACGTACAGATATTGCATGATGCGACGTGATGCTAATAATAAGCACAGCGATGATGATCCTGACCATGGGAAAAGTTAATGATAAAATACCGCTGACCCGCAAGTCGACCCGATTCCTTTGCATTACGAAAGCGACAACGCAAAAACTGGTGAGACTGGGTGAGGAGGGACCGGTCATTGAGGTCGAGCTGCCCCGCGGGCCACGGGGGCCGTGTCCGTTCTCTTTCGAGATTAGTAAGCCACTTTTATTTTTTATACAGTACGCGTGCATGTGAGAACGAAGAGGAGACAGGGAGGACAAGAAAGGAAGAAATAAAATGGAGAAGAAAAATCGTGAAGGACAAGGGAGGGAAGCTTTGGATCGCTGACGCAACAGCAATCGCTGCAAGAACGAAACAGGAAAACGGGTCAAAAATTGAGAGATTTATTTGAAAAAAAACAGGTCCAGAGAGAAGCTTAGACAATGTAAGTACGAGAGAAAAATAGGGCTGGGGAAGAGTATTCATTTATATAACAACAGAAACCACAACCAGAATCCATGTAGGTGTCCGCACGTACTGTAAAGGTTGTCGCTGACGTTGGCGTAATGTTACGTTAGGTGAGCGTAAACAATTCAACTTGTGGTGGTAATAGCGAAATTCGTCGTGAAGAACACAATTAAATACAAACTGGACGACAGTAGTAATAAGGGGAAATAGAGGAAACGAAAAAAGGCCGATTTAGACGCGCCTTATTGCCTACATAATAAAACGCCGTGGATTAGTTTCCCACGCGTGCCAACTAAGGCCCCCCACTGCTACTGCTGCTGTTAATCATGAAAAACAATGATGAGGGTATGACTGAGTACGTATGCGACTAGACATGAAGACGCTGAGGGAGTTAGCGCAGCTCTGATTATGGTAGTTTTTCAACGAGGGAAACAAGATGCAGTGAGCAACGGCACTAAGAAAAAGAACCATGAACCTTTGTGAACCAGGAACACAAAAATAACAGCAACAACGACAAGAACACCAGCAACAACCATATGACAACAACAACCACAATACTACTAACAATAATGAAATGCCGATAATAATGATAAAATAATAATTATTATTATAATGAGAGACACCAAACTACAGGGCGACAATGTGACATACTTCGTAGAGATATGTAGAAAAGAGATTTTGGAAGACGGGACGCGAACAGCTGTAACTAGTAGATAACGATGATCAGTCGAAACAAAAAGAAAGAGGGACCGACAGAGAGCGAGAGAGAGAGAGAGAGAGAGCAAGAGAGAGAAAGAGAGTGCGCGCGAGAGAGAGAGAAAGATAGATAGAGAGAGCGAGAGAGAGAGAAAGAGAGAGAGAGAGAGCAAGAGCAACAGCGAGAAAGAGATAATAAAGAGAAAGAGAATATCTTAAAGAAATGACAGACGCGCACATCATGATCAGATACGTGACACGTTAAAGATGTTTTTTTTTCGACTGAAGATGGTCACTTGCACACACAAACATATACACGTTACTTATGTATACCCAAGAGTAACGATGAAAAGCGAAACACACACAGGCACAACACGAGCAACGCCCTACAAATCTGAGCGACGACACAAAGGAAGACAGCAAATTTGACTCAATCATTTGTTACAAATAATTATAATAGTAGCAGTAACAATAATAAGAAGATGACCACTGATGCTGATCATACTAATGGTGACAATATTCGACGAAACAAGCTGAGATAAAACGGCGAATGAGAGAAAAAATTGATTGATTGTCGTCTATATATATATATATATATATATATATATATATATATATATATATATATATATATATATATGACCTGGTGGAATTCACTAAAATGAGAATTACTTTATTATTATTGTGATATAGTGTTACGTGTAAATACATTTCAGAGACGATAATAGTAATATTATATTATTATTATCTAAAGAAGATAAATAAAACATAGCTCGATAGCTGTATAATAATAATAATAATTATATTATTAATAATAATATCAGACGAGACTTGGCTGAATATTGATCATACGCATAGGTACTTAATAGATTTAAGTTATGCGATCTTCTAATAAAGAATAAATAATAAATGTGCGATGTAAATAAAAAAAATGTGAATTGATTTGCCTTTTCGGTTGTTCGCCTACTACATACTATTTAGAGATTTTTAGAAATATCATTAACTAGCAAACGAAACCAATATGTTATTTTTTTAAGGCATAGCTTACAAAATGGGGTGACCATGATAGCACAAGGCTCAATGCCTTTTGACTTTAAGGCAACGTTAAGTATGTTTGTCTAGTTCTATTCATGACGTTTCTATCGTCTTTGTGCAAACTGTAGGTATGAGCGATTCTAGTATACATAGCAGCAATATTTTTTTGAAAAATAGTAATGCGATATGAGCAGAATTTGCTCGAATATTGTAAATAGGTAATACAATAACTAGAGTAAACTGAGCTTCAGGTCTGCTGTTGCGGGTTTATTATGTAGCAGCATATCAAGCACAAGAATTTTATGCGTCAGATAACAGTGGTAGAAAATAGAGAACTTTTTCGCAGCCGACTGTCAGCCGATCCTTTGGACAAAAAGCCTGGGTGCTAATACTTTACAACGTTTCAATGACCTATCACAGTGGCGGCTCTAAAACGACCAAGCGGTACAAGGAATGATTATATACCTCGGTTTTACAATTGCTTCGAGTTCACTGGGAAATGATGGTGAATGAATATACACTCTTGTTTGAATGTGAACCGTCTTTATGATACTGCAATTTCGGGAAAAGCTATGCCGTTGAAGGATTGTGGGCATAACGGAAATGGCAAAGACCTTTGCTGAGATTCAACTAAATCTACAAAGGCGCTCACGGAAAACATCACTAGATATTAACCCTTAGGAATTTTCTAGAAGGATTTTTCGCCTATTTACGTATTTAACACTAGCAAAGCTAAGTTTCTGTCGATTTATCAACCTCACTGCGAGGGATCTTTTCCTCTTTATCGACTGCGTAGGCCATGATACGGGAATCCCTAAGAATTAGGATAATTTACTGTACCGAACGATTAAACTCTTGGGATAGAGTGCACATAAAGCTATGATATTTGCGTAAAGTTAATACCAAATTATAAATCTAACATGTTCACGGAAATACAAATCATTACCTAAACCTACTTGAGCGTCGGTATCAGAATGAAGAGTTGTACTTATCATAATGCCTAAACCTCAACAACCTTTGCATTAGTCAATTTAGCCGATATAAAAATATTTTAAATTTTTACTCTATTTAAAGTTTACAATAGTCAACAAGAGCACAATAAGTACGCCGAGATATCCGATGCAACCAAGTCTTTTAATCGCTTGTGATTGTATGGCAGTGTATGAGCGGTTTGTCCGACTTGTCGAAGTGATTGCAGCACTGAGAACAGTAAGGACGCAATAGCTAGTAATTACCAGGTCTTATTCTGGCCTTCCCCTCGCATTCTTGACAGAGTTACAAATCAGCCGGTCGACAGATGTTCATCAGCAGTGGGCAGGTGGAGCGTCCGCAAGACGAATAGTAAGGGATTTCGCGTGTTCTTAATTCTTAATTTGCAGCCAACTTGTGTGAAGCTGACGACTACACCATTGGCTTACGACGAGACGAGAACATCTGAGAGAAGAGCTACGAATTTAGCATCAAACGAATGAAACGCCTTCTGCTGCCTGTCCGCCCGTCAGAGCTGGTAGAGACTCGATCTGCAAGCAGCCAAGCGTAGAATAAACTCATCCAGCTACCTTGAAAGGCTTCGCGATGAAAGGGAATTTAAATCACCCGTACTGCATCGACAACCTGTGCTCCTTCTAACAACGTTAGCTAGTTAGTTGGTTAATTTCTCGTTATTATCATTATCAATTCTGCTTGTTTATCTAGCAACCGAAAACTAAATGAACTGAAACGCGGAGTAAAACAATTTTTGATTTCCATGAATATAGCTAACTTTTTGTTCTGCTGTTACAATACAATTATAATAACAGAAAAAATTCACGCACCTCTCCATCTCTAAGTGGTTTGAAAAGGTTACATTAGCAGCATGTACATATCTCCCCTATAATTCACTGGTTTCTAGTAATATAGTACTTACAAAAAAAAAAGCTTATCATAAAGCGTTTTCAATAGATGGTTAAATTTGTTATGAAATTTACAATGAAGTGCATTCATATACCGAGAAGCTATAATGAAACTATAAGATACATAGATAGATCGACCATTTTCGGTTTTGCCATGTGTATAGAAACGATTATAGATACGACAAAAGGAAAATGAGAAACTCCTTCAAAAAATAACTGTGTCTTGTACCCTAGAGCTCCTAACAAATCAACAGGTACTTTCAGCTTTATCATACTTCATCATAATATTAGCAACTTAAAAAATAAGCGTACATCTTTATTTTTGCCTCAAGCGCCATGTAGGTTCGAAAGATGAAGCGTTTATACCAGTATAATTTACATCGCTTGATAATCTATAATATTTTTGCAGATTTTTTGGTTGACCCCCAATGAATAATTGCAAATATAAACACAACTTGCCGCATGCATATTGAGTAGGAGGGAGCTCAGTCATGTCGTAAAAGTATTATAATACTTCATAACACATATGCACAGGACAATGGAAATTCTTCACAAATCTCATCTGAATTTTCCGCGATCATAAGCACAGTTATCGCCGATTATTTCAGATTGCTGTCAAGTCAGCTTCGTATTATTGTATACAACCCTTTTAAAACATTTTTTTGTCTCTGGTGCTTCCCCATTGTTGTTAGTTTAATATAAAATCTTGTTATAGGCCCTAGCGGAGACTGGAAAAACGGTAATACCTCAGTAAATGTAGAGCACACGTTTATGAGCATCGGCGGCTGCACATCGGCTGAAAAGATTCCATTGCTGCGGCGGAATATAGGTCATAAATAGATATTACTATCATTTATAAAAAGTCGCCCTAATTTAATGTTATAACCATTTAACTTTGCCTTGAGGTCATATTGTCAGGGAGAAACGTTAGTGATGTACATATAATACATGATAGGGCGTATAGCTGAGCATGCTGAGAGTCTCTTGTAGAACTGGTCCAATCAACCAGTTCTGTAACACCCTGAAACTATTCTGATACCGATAAGCTTTTCTTTAAACAAACGCACTTTTTCACCGTAAACAAATGAAAGAAGCATCATAATAGATCACATTATCCGAAACAAAATTCACAAAACCATTGCACACTTGAGCTTCGTGTATGATTCCTTTACAGTATTATTAATACCTTGCTTGTTTGACTTGTTTTTCGTCTGTAGCAGCAGCAATGTGAATATTGGAAGTTATTGATTTAGTTATTCAATCGGTTCATATACTGTTTTTTTAATACATGCTTTACCTGCTGTTACGTTTAGATTGAGTTAACTAAACGAATAAATAGAAAAAATGGGTGCACTTGAAGAGCCAGTGATATATATATATATATATATGGCTTAGCAGATGGACTGGGTTCCTCATATGTAAGGACGAAAGAAGAAAAAGATTAATTGCAAAGTATAAACTTTTTGGTTTTCCCTAGTTCTCCCTCTCACTGGTGGTCACTGGTGTGGCCCCAAGGTTCCGCCTCGCCTGCCTCGTTCGATGGGATTGGCCGGTCAAGTGCTAGGATGAAGTTAACCCCACAGAGTGCGGTTCTTCATGGACTTGCTGTTGCGGGTCAACAATAGTAGTAACAGAAGTGACTAGCCAGCGAGCGACCAAGTCAACAGCTACACTGGCACAAGTCGTCGTGGCGGTACCAGTGGCGGCAACGTACTTGCCATCGAACGAAAGTAAGCTGGAGACAACAGGATGAACTACTCAGAAAACCAAATGATCCCCAAGTAACGGTCTCTTTGCCGGCAACGCAAAAGTTGGGAACGGGGGGGTATAGGTAAAGGCTACCTAATAGAGGCCGTTAAAAGTGGGGCCTTATGTAGGGGGAAAGCCACGAGGAAGGCCAAGGATACCCACTGCGGACGCTCTTGGAAGTCCCGCAGCTCTCCAACTGCGGGCCGCATGGAGTTCCTGCAGTTGGGAAAGGAGACTGAGGAGAAGAAGGGTTGGGTTAGTCGAAGATGGCTATGCCAGGTCAGCTCGGGTCAAAGAAAACGCCTCACCAAAGGAGTACTTGCTGGCCGGTTGGTGGGACTGATGTCGTGAAGGTGGATAGACAAAAGGGTAAAAGGGTATTAGAAAGTTTGCATCTCGTCCGGCATTCTGCTATTGCTCATGGACGTAGGAGCTGCTGCCCGGTGGATAAGGCCGTTGGATGAATGCAGAAACCAGTGTGTTGGGTACGTCTAGGGGCGAACAGACTACGGATTGTCCTATGTCTTGGTTGTTCCAGTGAGTAGCGGTGATTGGCCCCACATGTTGGTGCATACTAGGAGGCGCCAATACCTCAGCCTCCGTCTCCCCTCTGCCAGAAGAGCTAGGGGGCAAACACAATGGAGCTAAGGGAACGAAAATATTCCCAAATAAGCTGTACCCTCCTGCTGGTAGGGGAAACGCAGCAAAAGAAATTAAAAAAGAATAAAATAAAAACGATCTATATCCTCAAAATTAGTATTAGGATGGAATTTTATCATACGATGTACCCTGTGCAAGTAATAGCCTATTTTTTGGTTTCACTTTAATAAATAAATATAATACCAAATAAAGAAGAATATGTAGACAATACATTACAACAGGGTGGTCTATACATCTGCGTTCTCCCCACACCTTTTTGAAAGTTTATAAAGGTGAAAAGACGCTGACATATACAGAGAGCTCTAATGTTCTTCGCTAAGTTGATTGTGCTAAAAAGGCGAACAGTTGAAGCCTGAGTTGGTTTCATTAAGCCGTTTTCGTCTATGCGCGAAAGACAATCTGACAATGGTTTCTTGAGCTTTGGAGGTACAAAATAGCCCGGTTTTATAAAGGTGAGTGTTGAAGTATTTCCTACCCGATCAGTTCGACCACTGCTTGAATATAAACTTTAAGTGCATCGGTAGTTGTTAGTCTATTTGCTTAGCATTTTCCCAACTCCACATCGAGAGCAGCTCGGTCAGAAGATGTAGTGGCTACGAGAAGTAGATGTTATTTGAAATCGGTCAACCGGTAAAATGAATACCGAGCAGGCTGCTATCGCAAGCCTGAATTACTCGGAACTACATCCTTTTGGATCCATTCTACGTCACTAGCCGTATTTGTAGCGTCCAACGAAGGCCACACGAAGCTCTCCAGCATATCCTCGTAATAGGTCTACTACTTGCATGTTCTTCAGAGATAAAAACCTTTTGAAGATAAAGCTTTAATAGGGCAACAATTGTCAGAAGTGCACCAGCGCAGTAACTGGGTAGGTTCCAACAACATCGGAAGTCACCCCGGGTGCAAATAATGTGTCCGACTTTGGAAGACGTGTAGGTTCCATAAGAGGCAAAATTTTATCGATACAAGGAAATTGACACGCGTTTTAACAGCAATACATCAGTAATTGAAAAGAAATATAACGCCAAAGGCCTATTTAAGGTACTTGAGGAACATGAGACACGCACTGACAGGCTCGATAAAGTGCAACGGCATTACCGTCTGCGAATCCAACGAGGCATACCGAGAAGGCTGGAGAAGTCGGATAACACAAGAAAGAAGACTTCGATCAGAAGGTGAAGCAGAGGGCCTTTTTCGACTCATGCCAGACTACATTGCCACGGTCTGAATTAATAACAGCAAAGTGTAGGAAAACGGGTAGCATTTTTAAATGACTCTAAATTTTAAAAGAATGCTTTTAGCTCTTTGTAATTTACATAGGACAAAGATTCATCTCGACTAGGAGGTTTAAAGTATGGGACTCTGCGACTGGCCGGATCGAAGTAGTACTGAAAAGCATTGTCGAGTAGCGTTTCGTGTTTCAGAGACATCATGTCCCGACGAATTCGTCAAAACTGTGCAGTGCAGTATTTAAGGTCTACATAAACCGGAACGACAGAAAAGAGGTCATGGGTTGCGGTTTAAAACGTGAAAGCCCTCAAACACTATTTATAAGCTAGAAACACGTGAAGTAGCTTAGGATCGTAGTCAATCGTATACGACGTTGTTCTATACGAGGGTTCGCTATCCGAAGCAATTCTGGACAACAGTATAGAAAAGGAAAATCTTTATAAGCATCTATTTAGGTAGTATTCACAAGGCGTTGTCATTTTCGATATGTACGTCCACTACTGAGAGCTTTGCCAGAAATCATGTCAGCCAATCTAATAGGTCTCATTAGTTTATTATAAAGTGATATAGCCATGGCGATATGCTGCGATATGTTGACACATTACATAAGCCATCAAAAAAAAGGCCCTAGATAACTTTCTATACCACGTTCGTGGTAACATATTATTGCCGGGCATTTGTTTCTCTAAATTCTAACAATATCATTACATGCAAGTTAAAGCAAAGCGAAAATCTGTAAAGTAGTCTTCTGCGAAAAACCGTGATATTGATGTACTAAGTCTAGTCTTGATAGGAGAGCAATGTTTAGATAACGCGTACCGAATCAATCTCTTGCATTAAACGTAATTTGGTCTAGATCGATACCGATGAGTGCGCTATTCGATCCGAATTAGGTACGAAATTTTTATTATATTACGTCTGATGCCAACTGCTCCCGTAAGACGTTTTTACGAATTCAATTCACTTTGCTACGATAAACCGCTCCGTTGTGGAAATAAACCAGGGTATTAGAGCGGACGACTGCCATCACGGATGCTATTCCTTTCTTCCATAAAAGCTTTGAGCTCAATGCAACTTCTCGATGGACATGCGCCCCAAGGATAATAGAAGTTCATGACTTTTCAATAAAACGTTTATTTCATGGGCAGGCGTCTAGTGCAGAATAATCCATGCAATATACGTCGGTCTTTCGTATTCGAAGCCCCGAGTTAACTCTAGCCTCGTAGATATTATTATCGTTCAATACAAGACTAACTAACGCAATTTAGTAATATTTGCATTGGATAGCCATGCAAGCAATATTTACCCGCCGCATAAATGTTAGTACTTCTCTACGGTAGTTGCAGGATTGAAGGCTTGTAAGGTAAGGACAGGGTGCGCCCAAAGTCCATGTTAGTCGTAGATGCAGCCTCCAAAGTGCTAGCTGGCCAATATTTTACCATTCATCGATTGTTTCAATCTGAATCGCAGGTTCCTGACTATAGTACTAAATAAATTTTCATACGAGGACTTTTGTACACCAAAATTCGGACAGTTAGTTCGCGGGTGCAAATTAGAGCTCTACTAGCGGATCTCGCATGCAATACAGATCAGCTAAAGCACTATAATAAAGTTTGTCTTTGCAATAATGGATAGACTTGTGTTTGATAATAACCGGAGTGATGAACTGTGCAATATCTTTTGATGCCCTTTCTAACATAACGGGCACCCGCCCCACCTCGGACAGCTGGATCGCATTACAAAGTTCTATACGATTTCAGCATGGAAGTTACGCATATGGATTATTTCGTTGCTATTTCGTGTATGCGTGACACGAACAACTTCGAAACGAGTAGTACCGTCTCTAAAATTTTAATTCCAAGAAAGGTTTTTACATTTACGAGGATATCGCATTAAATTTCATTACATGATGAATCATATTTGTTCTTTTTTTCCTCCCTAACCCAATCTTCTTTTCGCACCGAAGTCCTTTCCGGGATTGTGCATCAACATTCTCACCGTCCAGAGCGCAATGCTTTTACGGTACCGCCCCCCGTTAAATGACGGCAGTGTGCTCAAGCCTTTTTGTGCAGCATGCAAAATTGGCCCAACCTATTGAGCTGAGTCCGTCCTAAAGCACAATAAGCTCCTTCACCATTGTATCGCTGTCTATTTTACCCTTGCCTTGTGTGCATCCATTGCCATTGTGAAATGCCTCCATGGTTCTGGTGATTTTACGGCGCGAACAGCTCCGTCCGACCGATCGACCGACCGACCGACCAACCAAATGTCACCGACATTTCCCATCACCCGCCCCTCGTATCGACAACCCCTTCTCTCTAATCTGTAGAATCCTATCCATCTGTCCTTGTTTTAGCCGGAACAACTCACTCGATTTTTCATGCCCTCTCTCAGAGTCCTGCCCTCTTCCCTTTAAGCCCCAATGCTTGCCTGGTAGACCAAGGGCCTCGCAACAACCTCCATCTCTAGCGATCTCTTATGTCGTTTTTGTGCGGAAGCCTGCCTGCTAGCCCGCCTGCCGACGTATCGTTCCTGGGGTCAGTAAACATGGTAGGGCTGCAGTTCAATAATGCACGATAAAGTTCCGGACGAGGGAATTCAGCGAACGATTGGTTATCATGGAGAGAGGGAAAAGGCGGGCGCAAGATCCTGGGCGGAGCTTGAGGTCCGACAAAAGGGTCCGTGAGGGATCCGCTGACCTTGCCATGGCCAGGCGCTAAGCGGTCCTCCCTCACGGTTTGTTACTAACGCATTTCTGTCACCAGAAAAAAAAGGATAATAGGAGTATATTCTAAACATTTTGTAAGATGTATAGCATAAATGCTTCCATGCTTTTCAGTGATGTTCTGAGCACTAGCTCCGTATATTTTGAAGTTGCATTTTTTAAGGAAACTTGGAAGAAAATGGCATAGAGAAACTTTCTTCACTTTGAACATGGCGCTAGCGAATGTTCTAAAATCATATCTAAACGAACCCACAAATATTTGAGATCTCTATAGATACGATAATAATCGATGATGTTTTTTTTGTGGCAAATGTCACTTAAGAGTCCAGAATAAATCTTGGTTATGAAATTCCCTATAGACACATTGTACCTGCTGAGCATCCTTAGGCATAATCCGCTGTGACTTCAAAACACGAACTGATACCTAGTAACATTGTGTTTTTTTTTTCAGTAAAACCTAGTTTTCTCGAAATGCTTTGTACTTCATTGAGGCCACACATGGCAAACGTAGGTTTTCAAAGATAAAACTGGAAGTTCCAGACCAATCAAGAAAGGCTAAACAGTGCAATGAGTGAAACCATTGTCACTTGAAAAGGTTGTCCTTCCGCTATACCTTTTTTGTCATATTTTCTAAAATTATTACTTTAAGAACACTGTGAAACGCATTTTAGTGATATTTACTGACGATAAGACACCTTCTTAGTTATCATCTCAGAATAAAACATCGGAAAAGTTGTGTTTCGTCAATCTTCAAGGCACGAGACAGGGTATTTTCCTAATGAGGCAGAAATTTGACATATCATTGACAGTCTGTACCTGTTGTCGGAAAGCAGAGATGAATGGTTGGCTTTCGTTAATACTCGTAAATTCTCAAGTGTACGTTCGTCACAAACCCTTCCTCTCTGCGATATGAATAATTTTTTCAAACATCTTGTCTTCCTGCTTTCTCTGCAATGAAAAAGATTTGTCAAGCAATTTGTTATGCAAATCCGGCGCGCTGGCCTCCTTCCGTCGAGTAGCTCCTAATATACCTTTTCATGAGACTGATGATCAAGAACATGGTGTGACTCAACTAATCTAGCTTGTGATTATACGTTTAGCATAGCTCTGTCTATAATAGTACCATGTTTTACTTATATCTTGGCGGATTTGGCCTGGGGTACACGTGTACTTCGTAGCAGTGATGTCCGTCAAGGTCATGTTCAGTGTTGCTGCTGCGGCTTTTTGTAAGCGTGTGATAATGCTTTGCGTCTGCTTGGTTCTATTGATACAAAATGCGATACGAACTCGTAAACATACATTAATTTTTATTTATTTCAGAAACCGTCGAACGAGACAAAACCGAGTTTGAACGTGCTTTTATCAAAAGGGAGAGAGATAAACAATAAATGCTCGTAACAACGATGGTTCTAATGTAGAACTTACGCGACCGAAGGTACCCGCTTGACTTCTTCAACAGCATCGTACACGGCACTCGATAAGTGACAAACGTTACTAGAAAACGGACCAGAAGATGATCCATTTGCTAGTCTCGCGTTGCGATATCAATAAGGTTGCAAATTCAAATTTTCGCTATTAGAACAAACTGGCCGAGTAAAATCTTACCAAACACAAAACATGGATTAGCTTAAATGAAGTTTTTCAAGTTTAAAAACAAAGTTTTTAAAAGCTCTGCTTTGTTATTGAGACTGATGTCTACAGCGACTGCATTTTCTTTTCAAACCCTTCTCTTCTATACGTTGTCTCTGAGTCTGCATTAATCCTCTGACACATAGCCACACTTTGCTAAGCCTACTTGACACTGTTAAGTTTTCCCTTTTCGAGAGCATCGTAATGTTAATGCTAAATGCAAATATATTTTTTATGTAACTCAGACTCTTGCTCTAAATAAAATATTGTACCTTAGCAAAGTACCCGATGGATGCCCCTGCGCATTGAATTGATTCATAAAAAAGCTTGCCATTCCGTTTCTCTTGCTGAGCCTCATTACAGTCGAAATTTGGCCTGCACGTACCTATATATATACATATATATATATATATATATGTGTGTGTGTACGAGTGCGTGTTTAATATCTTATAGTGCTACTTTTACCTATCAGTGTTGTACATTGGCTTTTATTGCTTCTCTCCTAGATGGCATACGTAAATACTTTGCCCCACCATGCATTGGTAAGTACAACTATTGGCACGCACTTCTTAGTGTTTGATATTACAGTAGCGGCTTGATAAAGAAACAAGAAATAGGCTTAATGCATTTGACAAACAAACACACGCAATGGATGATAAGACACGAATCTTCACGAAGTTGTTTTGTGCCCGGTGTCCTCTCCCCTTCATAAGGAAAATAACGTCCTAGCATGCAATCGATAAAAACAGAAGTTCGGTAACAATAGAGAACTTAATTAGTCTCTGTTTAAAGTGAACAACCAGTACTTAGAGTTGGTCGACCCACAATGGATAACGATAGATTTAGCCACTGTTTATTTATGCTGGCACAGGCCAACGATCTAGAAAGCAGTTGACAAAAAGCCAGCGACCCAGCCAATGAGGTATTATTTCGAATTTAGTATAGAAATTCTAGTGAGTTTATGTCCACTGGATTGCGTCGTTATTTTACTGACTTCGTACGCTCTAATCCGAATCATACGATCGCTACGCCATTTAGGTGCAGCGGGGAAAAAATCGAAAGCGAAAAATAAGAAACCGACTCGACGAGAGAATGGACGAATGGATAGGTTTATGGGGATTTTATGGCAGGTGTAGGAATGCAGTACACATACACACATATCCAGGTACCTACAGATTGCAACACAATACTCAGCAATGGCCGGGTCTTGAAGAAAGCAGCAAAGTTCGAATTGGGAACCCGATCTTTGCTAAGTTAAAGCCTGGGCTTGAAAGACGGCCAGAGCGTAGTTCACAGTCAGCCGGGGACTGTGACCTGCGCATGAGTTTCGGCGGTACTATTGACGCTGCCCGCAGTAACAGCACCACTGGAAATAGTGACACTAGAGATTCTTAGTGGCTTTCAATGATGTTCCACCAAGCCGACCTGTTTGCTTGGCCCGTGCCGTGTCCACTTGCCACCCTGAAAGCCCTAGGACTCCATAAAATATCGTGAAAACAGTGCCATACATACACACATACATAGATAGATACATACATACGACATACAAACGTCTTTCACAGCTGTAACATCGGGCGAATGCATCAGTCACCATATATGAGCGTGCGTCATGCTACATACATTCAGAGATATATATATAGCGCACAGTAGATGTTCGAACAACACGAATTTGTAAGACCTAAGTATTTGCGTTGTAGTAAAAAGGTTTCATATTAAAACCGGGGTGATCATTCATAAACAATTTCAATGGTGCAAAAATACTTATCTGCAGATAAAGTCGCATGATGCATCGGGAACACAGACCTAGGGTCCAAATGGCACGCCTTTCATATTGCCTTCATGATGATCCCTTGAGAATAGTGAATGAGAAAATGACATCCTAGTGACAACCTGTTGCATATCCAAGCTATTCAGCGCGTCTTGAGCAGAGTATGTGTCTGCAAGTAATCAACTCGTCGATGACACCGATAATACACATCCTTCATCCTGCAGTTAACACAGGTACATTTCTATGCACACAAGTTTTCTCGTCCCGCTTCCCGTCCGTCGCGAACTCTCATATGTGCATGTCTACAAGGCATTCCTGACCTGAATACCATTGAAGCCGAATCGACTGATACTCAATAGTATGGGATGGAGCATTTGAAGGATTTCGTTCGTTGTTTCTGTCCATCACGTTCTCTTTGCGCCCTCCCCTTTGACTTCTGTGCTCCGCTCTTTTTGGGACAATGTCCACCTTGCTGTCTATCTCCGTTTGTCGGGCCGAGTGGTCACTGCACAGCACCCTGCCATCGGTGCTTGCCAGGCAACCATCGAGACGACGACTGACTAGCAGACATCGATAGATTTTTGCGACACGATGAATGGATAGGGCGAAGCTATCCAGAGCGAAGAGGTGGGTGGTGGACGAGGGTTGGTGGGGTGATTAGTGATTGTATGTATGACACTGCTGTCACTATCCCGCTGCTGAGGTTTGGTCCCGCTGCTAAACTGTCTCGACGAGCCTTCATCCGCCCACCCACAGAGGACACCTAAATCTAAATATGCCGCTGGCGTGCGTTTTCGTGCTTACCGGACATGGCAAGCCGGCAACGAGACACTGTGAATGAAAAGAAACTGGCTGAACAGTATTAATCCCCGTCATACGCACAGGCATCTTTACTGAGCTGATGCTCACCATAGGGAATGTCTACGTCGAAATGTAGACAGAGAGAGAGAGAGAGAGAGAGAGAGAGAGAGAGAGAGAGAAAAAGAGCAAAAATGTTTCATTATACTTTGCCTGATAGTTTCTCAGCACTAGGATTTTTTGCGTGCCCGAAACTGGACATATAGTTTGTATCACTTGTCCGTATCATTGCAAGACGGAAACTCGAGGGAGAACCGGTAATGGAAAGCACAGTATTCTATCCCGCGACGTAAACTTCTGCCGAATTAGGCATCTGTTGCGATCTGTAGTTGTCCACGGAAGTCAAGTTACAGTTACAGATAAAAGGGGCGCTATGAAAATCTGTCGGAATTTCGCCCGCTGTAAGGTAGCGGAGCGATACGAGTAGGGTGATAACAGCGATCAAACAGAAGCATCGATTTCTTTTTTTATAAACGGAATGCTACAATTCGCTCAGTAAGAAAAATCCACCCTTATACAGTCTCGTGGTGCAAAGCATTACGACACCTTAATTCCTGTTGCACAAAATGTCAGCTAATCTGCCCCTTAAAACATTTGTTGCTTATATTATAACAATTTTCTCGGGAACACGAACTAACTGAATTTTTAATTAGTTATCAGTTTTCCAATTACGAAACCAAGCGCCAATAAGTATAGCACGCCATGATTGTCTGGAAACATATGGGTGGGTGTAATTTCATTAATTATTTATGTTCATGTACATACGATTTATCAGCACATAATTAGGACGATATTCGTCGTTGAGCAGTCGTGCCATTATGACGCCGACTGCATTATGGCCCCCCAAGCAAGGACCCTCCCAAAGGATCAAATCCTCTATACCAAAAAAGGACGTAAAGCCCCCCCCCCCGCACATATTTCTCGTCTCGGAAATGTTCTGCGTAACAGTCGCTATGCTCCGCACAGCCGTTCGTGGAACATTTGTGTGGACATATTCGTATACATGCACAATGTGCTACGCACGAAGACTGAGGTCAGCCGGAGCAGCAGGTATCGTCTTTGATAGGTCTTATAAACAATGCATTTGCGATTACGCTAAGAAAGTGTTCTAGCTTCAGTAAAATTTCTGCGGAAGCACATCATATAAATTCTCCAAAAACAGCTCTCTCGTTGTTGTGATCTATTTGAAGTCGGGATAAAGATGCGAAGTAGCTTATTAGTTAGCCTCGCTCCTGCTGTAACGCAGTGCAAAAGCAAGCACGGTCGCTTGCAAGGAAGACCACGTTTATCCCGGCCTCTTATTGGATGGTGCACATACGCACGATATTTTTGTCTGGGCTCCATATCGGGCCCTTGTATGGCGACGCTCGGCTCCTCCTCCTCCTCCTCCTCCTTCTTCTTCTTTGAGCGTGCGCTATCAACCCCCTGGTTGCCTCTCCGCCTGCTTCTCTCTCACCGCCTACCGCTTCCTCGTTAGGCTCCTGGACTTGACCATGTGAGCGCCTGGGTGTGTGAGCGTCGGCCGTCTGTCTTCCTACCAGCCCGTCTGCCCGCCCGTGCAGATGTGGCAGAGGGCCCGAGTTCGGATGATTTCTGAGGCCGAGGGCGGCGCCTGTTCTGACGCATGACCCCAAAGCACGTATCCAGAGGCAGCCTAAGCGTCATGCTGCAGAGAACGCCGTATGGCAAGTGGCAGGTCTGCTAGCTACTACTATTACTACAACCGCCTACTACCACTGGCTGCAGCAACGTTCAAAGCAGAAGGTCTCGTTTCGCAGCGCTTGCCGCCTGCCGCTCGCGTTGCCACCCAGAAACGGGGGAGGAGCGGAGTAAACTGAAGGTGGTGGAAGAGTAAACGCTGTATTCTGTAGTCGTTACTAGAGCGGCCGTAAGCCCCGCTGTTATTCCCAGGCGTTCTTCGTTTTCCCAACAAGCAGCAACGATCTGGGGGCTAAGCGAGGGCCGTTTACTGCGCCTAACGTGGCGTTGTAGATTGGAAAGCCCGCCTGGCATCGATACCAACAGCCAGTCAAACAGCAACAGCAGAAAACGCTTCTCCAAGAAGACGCACTCGTTCGGTGTTCGTTTGCTAAAGCCTTAGCTCAACCCAAAATTGTTAGTTGAAATGGCGATGGACCGACCAGCGTATCGCGTTTCTGTGCATAGAAAGACGTACCCAATGGGCAGGGCTTCGGGATCGAGCCATTCTGGCGCTCTTGCCTGCGCCGAGCGAAAGGGCCCCACTAGCCGTTGCGAAGTTACCCTGCACGTGATTGGTTGCTACGCCATCATGAAGGGCAGAGAGGCGCGCGCCAAAACAGCTAGGGCCTCTATCGTAGGGCCAATGTGCTTCCAATGTGACCAGAGCTATTTCTAATACAACACGCTCATGCACACACAGACCGGCGACGTAAGCAACTAATCATCTTTGTTTATGATAATATGTTACTTAGAATCAACCATTTATATTATTATTATTGTTATTAAACCTAGTCTTATTCTAATGCAAATGTAGTTATACGTATGACGAATATTATTAATGAGTAAAGGCATATGGTATCGTGGACGTGTGTACATAATGCAGAAGTCTTGTGTATTGCATACGCAGGCCAATAAATAGCAATGAGCCAATGGCGGGAGGGGCGTCAACGAAGGTAACGAGTCCGTGTAACGAAGCAGTCATTGGAGGCAGTCGTTGGGGGTTACGAGAATGTCGTGTTGTAAATATTAGAAGCAGATATTCTTTCATTGTATTAAATGAGTAGCGAGAGGATAAATGATACAGGGTAGACCTACCTTGAATCGAACGCTACAGACAGACAAATGCATAAATACAGACCATATGCACCTACATATAGATATATCGGTTAGTTCGACCCACATGAATGCCGTTAGCAGCGTTGAGTACTCGCAGTCAGCTAATGGCCACTGCGGCGGTTGGTACCGTTCTAGACTAGCAGCAACAGTAAGCAAACCTAGTGTATTGCGGGACGCCGCGCGAACCACTGGGGTGGCTGAAATAAGGGGTAGAAACTAGGTGAATTACACTTCCCTGTCAGGGGTCAAACGGGACGGGATAGAAGGGGCGAGACGGTGCATCCAGGTGGGTTTGCACTGCTGCACACCGAATGCTGCTACAACAACAGCACTGGCAGCAGCAGCAGCAGCAAACGTGGCTAGCAGTGGTAAGGCGCAGAGAACTCAGATGCGCGCACAATGTATTGGCAGACAATATGAACGGGTCATTGCTTCTTCGGTTTGAGCTGGCTCATTCAGTACGGCGGAGGACAGACTCGTTGGCCAGCGTGGCTGTCTGGCTCACGAATGCGACTTAAGGAGATGCCATCCTAATTGTAATTTACTATCGAGAGGATGTTTACTTGCTTAGGCTGGCAGTGGCTAGTGGTAGCGCTTCACTGGGATCATCGTGCGAACGGAGCTGCGGGTAAGAGTTGTGCTGTGCTCCGGAGGCTGTTCTGTACCCCCCAAATTTGTTCCCCTAAAGCTTCGCCAAAAACCTCCAACCCCAGCTGTATGGTGTCGGCGCTGCGTCCATTCATGCGTTGTCCCTTTAGCGTACTCGGGCATGTCTGCTCGACTTGTTGGTGCGCTGCAACTGCTATTGCTGCCGCCAAAATGCATTCAGCAGTGCGCCGTGCGTTAGTTGAGCGAATGACGACGAAAAGGCTTGAGAAGAAGGGGAGAAAGACAAGAGAGGACGACGACGAAAACAAGTGTGCCATAGTTGCTGTTGATGCTGGCACCGTTCCGGACAGTGCCACCAGCTGAAACAGAGGGCATCAGCAGGGCAAAGTAATGGTGCATGGGCGGACGCATATATTGACCAGGAAGAATCCTCCACAATGGTTAGCTTGGGTAAAGTTCTGTGTAGGACGGGACGTTCACCCTCTGCTCCCTCTCTACACCCCCAAGAGGGGAAACGCATCTCAAGGTGGAACATCGAAAGGCGACCAGAGGACTATTGAGAGAGAGAGAGAAGAGAGAGAAAGCGATCAGAACAGGATGACTGCCAAAGGCTTCATTCTATTGTAGGGTATGCATTCGTATAGATGCACACACAACTAGATACTCACACGAACATGCTTAGAAGCACAAACGCTCGATGGACCAAATGACGACGGACGAAAGAGCAATTGGCTGTATGGATGAACCAAGAAGAACGGACCAAGGGACACAACAACGTTAGAAACACGGAATAAGGAGACGAATTAGAGAAAGGAAAAGCAAAGCGCCAAGGGAGAAAAAGGGACGAGTCGCAGGGATACACAGACCCAAAGAACACTTGAAAGAAAGAGTTCATTTTCCCTTGTCATCAAACGTCTTTTTGCTTGGCTTCCTTGCTGTCAGCTGCTGCAGAGGTCTTACAATGACCGCGGTTTGCTGCGGCACAGCCAACAGTCCCCCAGCCTATTACAACTGTTACTGTTACCTCCACACTCAAGTGGAACGGCCTGCTGTTCCCTCAGCATAAGGCTCTCAGGCCGGACGCGTGCTGGTTGGCCACCGGTAACCGGATATGGCAATGTGGACTAGTCGGGTCGAAAGCCGGTGAACGTAACCAAATAATCTTGCAACGATAGGCTTGGCGCATGGTTCTTCACATCACGATCACACAGTGATTGCGTTCCTTCTTCTCGTCGAAACGGAGTTTTGGACGGCAAAGAAAACCGAATTGCATAGGATAGGACAGCTCGTTCTCTTAAACTAGTCTATAATTATAATCACGTTAAATTAAGTGAACGATGTTAGTTATAAAAATATATCTTGCCCTATAAGATCACCAAATAATATGAAACACAGTCTATCGTTACTGTTTACTGCAAATCCTAGAAAAAAAAAGACGAGGACATAATAAAGGTACTTGTATTATATGCTCGCAAAATCGAAGCATACTTGTCCAGCGAAACTTAGAAACCGGGCTAATAAGGCACCGATTGACAAACAAGGCTTGTGTAGGAATAAGAGCCTTAGCGTCACGATGCTTCCCAAAATAGCTGCGTTTGTATATAAATAATAATAAAAATCCAACAAAATTACTGTTGCTTAATCAAATATATACTCAACTCTAATTACAGGTGAACCCACCGCCAGATAGGCACTGCTCAGATAAACGAGCGCTGGTAAAATATAATACGTCTTTTTTCATTTTTGGCACTCCTACCTGTGCGCAACATTGTTTGCGCGCGTTGTCATTGATAGCGTAACCCATAACGTATTTATCACGTGAGAAAACCGTCAATCCGAGTGTGAACTGCGTTAAAGCTACAGAGCGTTTAGTATACTAACACACTTAATTTCCCGTAGTCCTTCCTTTAAATGAGCTCCAATCATAAAGCTATCGAGCGGGTGGCCAAACTCGATAGTCACCTGCTTAATTGTTTGAATGAGTACAATGCACACTTGTGAATGATACTGAATCTTCATTTAGACAAAATACTATCGATCTACCTAGTAGGGTGGCAGGATCAGTCAGAAAAATTGGGTTCTAACAACCAAATGCACAATGCTAATCTCATCTCAGTAATTTTTTTACTTTCATTTGTGGTTAATTAAAGGCTCCTGGCGGTAGGTACTTAAAAAGGCTCAGGCAGTTGAAAAACACTCGCAGCCTAAACTCTCCACATCCTAATTACCTTAGATTATGGAACAATTATAATGCTCCTTGATCTTCACTTGTCGTCTCATCATGACAGCTCAAGCACAAAGAAAATAGACTGAAGCACCACAGACAGATACTATAATTAGCCTCTGCACAACAGGTTGACACTAAGTATAGTTGTTACTACCATGTATTTATGATTCCTAAAACAATATCGAAATATTGCCGTCATGGTGCTTCATCTTCGTTTTGAAGCATTTCCGACGTGACAATTTTTACACTGAATCAGCCTGTTATACTGAGACTGATTTGATTGAACTTGATGGCTTCTGAGCTGCGTTCGTTCTCACTGAATGCAGAAGGGTGAACTTGAATTTGTTTCGAGGTACTGCATCCCGTTTCCAGGCATCTTGTCGGTGATGTCGAACGCGATACGGCTGAAATTTCCGACCATTGGATAGCAAGTGCCATTCATGTACCCGTTCAGACCGTTGGTGCAGGAGTGTGAATGGAAGCTACAGTTGGCCTTTGTCAGCTGGTTCTCAACGGCCTCGACGTAATAGTCATGGGCCCGGGTGTGAGCACATACCAAGTCTGTTGGTAGAAAAAATAGATGTATATTGCCATTGGTTATTCCTGTATGGGGCCATTTTTTCAAAGAACTGAAGTCTTATGTTCTGATGTGGCAAGCAAGAATCGTTAGAGGCCGTGCTAAGTAAATTTGAAGCGCACCTTATAAAGTTTCGAATGTATCAGATGCAGTACTTACTAATGTCCCAGCACCCGGGCTGTTTCGTGCCGCCGTTAAGATAAAAGTCGACGTGGCCAATGGGATAAACGACTCCCAGCTTTCCCATTAGAATCGAATCGCCGGCGGAAGTGTGCAGGGCATCGACAAACAGCGCGTCGCTGGAATTCAGCCCCACGCCGTACGCTTCAAAAAGAGGCGACGCTGCGTCAAGAGCTGTATGTATAAAGCATATCATTAATCGAAGGTTAACTGAAGAAGGCAACTGAAAATATTTCGAGAGTATACGCATTGTCTAATTGGTTCACTTAGTAGTAAAGCTGAATAGAAAAGACACCTATCACTGATGAACAGCAATAACTTGCCTACGCTTTTTTGCCCAAACTTAGTGCTTCACGCCCTGCAATGTTTAGGATCGTTAGCCATACCTGTTATTTTGTTGATTCTCATGCCCCCGGAGATTTTTTTGAAGTAATCAGCAAAAAAATGCGCGGTTTGCGCTCCAAGGGAGTGTCCTACGTAGTGAATAGAACTCGGTGACAGGGCGTAAGTTGATAAAAGCTGGTATAGCAAAACCGCTATCTGACGTCCGACTACCTCAGTGTTCACGACGGCCAAAGGATAGAAGAAATCGTACGGGCCCGCCCCGTTCAGCCAGTCGACGAGTATCACATTATATCGACGCTGTGTCAGCCAATTAGAACAATGAAAATAATCAGTTGCAATAGTTAGAGTACTGTGAAACGCAGAGGGGGGGCAAGTTTCGAGTGATCATAAACGCCTTTGAAGTTTACTAACGTTTTGAATGACGATATTTTTGAGGTCGACCATCCACTCCGAGTTCGAGTCGGCGGCAAAGCCATGATTTACGATGAGCAGACTGCGGCTCTTGTCATTGAAAATGGTCTTATTGAGCCCGGTAACATCCGTGTAATTTAGGAACATTGCGGTTGCATTGTCATACCTGTAGTGATCGCACAATAGAGCCTTCTGTTCGTTAATTGAATAGCTATATCTGTCACCGCACTTAACTGCATTTGCTTAAAGAAAATTACTCCGCCTCAATTTAAGTCGTTGCCACTGAATCGTATTATAAGAAGCCCTTCTTGATATGCTTGAACTGTGCTCAGTCGTGGGGCCATCATTTTACGGACAAGCGGCTGATCTGATTCTCGACGCTTGAGTCGGCCATATTTGCCAACGGTTTTTAGCTGTAGCTGAATAACATTTGGACCCTGATCATCAGTTTACGTACTGCAAACTGCCAAAGGACTCTGTTGTACTACTGACTGTTGCGAGCGGGACATAGTTAATTTGTCAGCTGCCACATGAAAAGAAACCACTGACGCTCAATTGAGCCGTAGGGCCACGTCGAAAGCTATGAGCAGATTCGAACGTGTTGAGTCGAAAGGGCAATCCAAAGCGTGTATGCCTATCTGATACGGAGCTGCTATTGCCGCTTCAACCGGTAAAAGAAGTAGGCGTATAATCTACTCTTAACTGATGTAAGCGGAAGATCTCGCATTATCAAGCGTCATCCCGAAATATGGAAAACAAAGAGTGAATTAGCGGTGCGAAGGCATGCGTCGAACTACAGGTTACGCTTTGGACTCTGTACCGGCTAATCGGCAAACGAACGAAGCTCTAAGCGAACTCTCGAGGACAACCCAAGCGTTCCGAACCTCGTGCAGAAGAACTATCGTCGTATACCGCTTGCAATTTGTACGATATCTGAGGTTTCGGCTCCACCTATCCGAGCATGCTTGTACGGGATGGGCATCCGAATTGAGATGTACGACTATAATGTAAAGTCTGCTTCTGAAAGCTCGCTGACGCACGTTTGTGTCGGCATGGAAATGTCATCTGATATGAATGTATATAGCTAGCTTGTATTGGAAGAATTGTCAAGCTACGATGTACGGTTAGTTCATGTACATCCGATTTGGAGGGGAAATTATTACATTTATTGATAAAACTTCCGGATCTAATATCAAGAGCTTGGTGATACTCTGATAAATTCAGATATGCAACCTCGTAATGAAAAGTCGGCTTGTTTTACAAGTGAACGTACCATCATAAGTAATTTAACGTACCATTAAGATGATCCCTACGAAAGATGCCATTTTTCAACTAGTAGAAAACTGCTTATTTAATCTTGTCCACAGCAATCGATGCGTTCCAGCAGGGAATTTCAACTCGCATTGCAGCAAGTTTCGACAATAACAGATAATAGGTATGATAATCTAGATAAAATTCACGATCGATATCCGAACGCACGCTTACGAATCTAAACGCGCGTCACAACAAAACCTACCATGGGAATAATCGAAAAGTCGTGTTGATTTGCTCAGGCGTCTCCGGAAGTAAATGGATGTAGCGGAATGTTCCGTTGCATGCGTCGAAGCATCCAAGTCCATCGAAGCACTCTGTGCATTTAAACGGGTGGGGAATTCTGCCCGCGATGACGTCTTCGACCCCCTTCCAAACGTGCCACAGATAGTCCCATATACTTGTGACTGATTTTAATTTGTCTAGGTGAAGTGGATGTACATGCTCGGCTTCATTCACACTTAACGAACCCGAACCTACAGCCGCAAAATTACTGCCCTCTAATTGCAGCACACCACTAGCTATAAACACGAACACTACAAGGTTAGGCTTTACCATCATCACCAATTTGCGCTCCTCAATCGCCTTATTGTTCAACGATGAAAGGTGATTGCGTTACAAAAATATGGTTTCTTGGTAATGACGCTCGTTTGTTGGCGGGGCCTGAAGTGTGACGGACGACCGCTGTTTGCAGGCCTAGATAAAGCTCGCGGAATCGCTTCTTCGGGAGCGGCTAGTTTTATTTTTTGCGCGCGAAATTTCACATGTATCGCGTTGTATTCCCACTTTTCTCGTCTACATGAAATTCGTTCACAGGCTCGCTGCGTTCAAACCGTGTTCGATGTCCGCAACAGGTTAATTTTTGCTAGAGAAGCGAACCGTTGCAGCTTTGGCGAGATTAAGGAGTGGCTTAACACTTTAAACGTATCTCTATAGCATGGCAGGTAGGCAGTACGTTGTGAAAGAGCGCACATACGAAAAAAGGCAATTTCATTAATCTCAAGCTATGTTACTCCGCGTCCGCGTCATGTCTATGGACTTCGTTCTGCCTGGATAGACGACGAGCCAGACAAGCACTCACATACAGACATGTGTTCTCTGTGACGCTGGGATCTCCCGTTTTGGCTGCGGCTACGTGTACGTTTCTATCATTCCGTTGGTAAGTGCCGCTAGGCAAGCACCGGCGAGGGTTACTTCCTCGCATAGAATAAAGGACTGTCCCTGATTGTCTGCTACGTCGAAACGAGCGCGGATACACGCCGACATTCTACTCGGCAAAAGTTTCCACAAGCTTTGCATCTCCACCGCCTCGCGAAAAACCATACGGGTAATCTTAGTGACGCTGGCACTGCTTTTAGCATTGGAACGGAGTAGCGTCTAGCGAGATCATGCAGCGTCTCAAGCGCACGGTAACGTTAGTGACAACAAAATGAAACATCAATTATTAGTATTGATAATTAATGAAACAAGGAAGCTGCCATGAACGACAGTGGCAGCGGCGGAGGCTCATCGAAACGCACAGATGATAGATACGATAACAGCTGCAACGACAACAATCATGATACTAACACCACCGTGGTTCGATTACGCCCAACCTTATGGATTAGGCGATATTAACGACCTGTGTGAGACTTTATCAACAGCTGGAGCTCAGATACGGACACCATTCGAAGAACGGCCGCGTGCACGTTTCGGAAATGTTACGACGCACGAATAGCAACGAACGTAGATTTGTTGCTAATTTACCTTCCTGTAATGATGACCTACCGAAATTGTTGGAGACCAAATCGTGCTAGAAGATCTACTTCCAGCTCTAGTTATCCATGCTAAGGTACAGCGATGACCTGTTTGCCTTGTAGAGTTAGGAATACGTGGACTGGCCTAGATTTACAACTATCATAGTAGTGCATAGGGCGTTCTCTGTTAAATAGTAATACGTGCAACAAAGCTGGCAACATCTGTTTGTTCAAGCAAGAACGCTAAACATTGAAATTTCCGAATAGATGAAGGCAATTTAGAACTGCCATCAAAGCAAAAAAATCAAGTGGATATCTCAAAGTGAGTAAGTTAAAGTATGTAGGAAGCTTATAAGCTTTCTTTTACAGGCAGACCTTTTAGTTTCAGTGAGTTCTACTTCAAGCCAACAATAAGTCTGGCTCCACATCGAGCTTGACCACATCTACGTAAATTAAAATACACTCAACTGATGCAGGTACAATTAGCTCAGCCTTTATTTATGTGTTAAAACACGTTACGTCAGAATGAAGGGCATTTCGAAGGTGTAAATAATCAGCTGGATCTTTGGAATAAGATCAAGGATCGATCGGTGATTAATAAGCGCCACACAAACGGTTTAACCAAAAGGCCTCGAATAGTGCTGACGTCTCAACGATAGAAGAATACCACGCCTTTCTCCAAAGACGCACATGGCAAGCGGACGTTGTCGGGATGTCTAGCTCGACTTATCTAGTTGACTTTTTTGAAACAAGTTTTATTTAGCGGGCAGCGGCTACAATACGATTTTGCAGTGGTGATGACTGTTATCGGTAGAAAAAATGACCCATGAGAAAGAACGAAATGAAAACAAAAAGGTTTAGGATAAGGACAGAAGTAGGAAACTGTTCTTCAATAGCTTCATCATTTTGAATCATTATATGATAACAGCTACAGTGAAAGTAAGAAGCTGTTGAAGGCTTTATTGATTTTGCTACTCTACTCTATAGAATTATACACGAAACGTATAAGTTTGATTTTCACTTTAATCCCGTCCAAGAAGGCAGACTTTTATGTACCAAGACAATCATGCTCGATGCGTACTTGCGAATATTTCCAGTAGAACAAATGATCTATAACGTTTGGATGAGCTGAATGGTCAAGCCGAGATCTTCTTACTAAGCGCCCATTGACAACTGGCTCAAAGAGACGTCACGTATCAGACAACTAAACACCCTTAAAGAAGCGTGCGGTCCTGGGGAAAAAGAAAGCTAGCATCTTAGCATCACTAACTTGTTAATAACTGTTATAAAACCCAATCAAGCTGTAAATAGTTCCCAGCTGGTAAAATTTTTTTCCGGAATTTTGAAAAGTATTTGCCCCCGTGGAATTATTGTCTAGCTGATAATGTGCCAATCTCAAACGTCTCTATGTGCCAACTTTTTGCTAAATTGCCCAATCTGTGAACACAGCCAGCCTGTCTAATTGGTCTACAGTGTTACCATGAAAGCTTTCTTTTTTCATACGTAAATTATTACAGAAAGCAAATGTAGACGGCGGAATAGGAAAAGACTGCCTTCATTTGCGCGTGTTTTTTTCATGGACCCTAGAATAGCGTAGCCTGATTCCGTACACCTTCGAAGTCATATGGCAAGGAACTAACAAAACTAAAGGCCGAAAATGAGTACGCTCCACCGCACTATTGCCTATAGGCTTATTATAATTGATAATTTGAATCAGATGGCTATGCAAACGTCTGTCTCGGATAGATTAGACGATCTGCGAACTGGTCAGATCATAGCGTCCGCAAGGACTGGCTGGACGGAAAGAATTGGAGAAATACCTCTCTGTGCTAGCCCCACAAACTAGTTACAATATTGCACTATAATATAGATAACAACATAATAATATCTAGGTCTACAATGAATAGAGATAATCACTAACAACAACAATGTGCCACATTGCTTACTCGTGAGACAAAAATATCCAATACGAAAACGTAACAAATCGAGAATTGAGCCGTATTTGTAAATAAAGGTACGCAATGTATAGTTCTAAACAATATGGGTGACTGCGAGCATCGAGTCGTTAGCCAGCTACTATTGCATTCTCCAACGGGTTGGAGGACCCACTTTCTTTTGGACACGATATAAAGAAATCATGTTCAGGTCGGAAGTCGATGGTCAAATCTGAGCCTTAGACCAATTATAGTGCTGTTCAATCATCAATCCGCTATGGGAACTAGAAGCTGTGGGTCCCATACCCTAGATCAGAAAAGCAGGTCCGCGCAAAAAAAGCTCAAATCCATCTGATTTGCTTTTTTTTTCTTGTTTTACTAGAAGTACTAACGCGTCGAAAATAAACGAATACTTATGACAGAAGTAGATTTTGGTCTATTTTTATGGTTCCGGCTACTTTATCAAGAATATTTAAAGAAAATATACGTAATTCGAAATGGCAAACAATTAGCGCAGATCATTGTGCGTGGGACTGTTAATGTAAAAAAAAAAATAATAATTCAAGATAATTATTATTATCAGTATATTTCGATGCTCGAGAGGGAGCTAGCGGTGTCGGCAATACCAGGCAAAAAGTCTCTAAAAGACTAGAAAGAAAATTAGCGTCTAATGGTGACAGTGTTTTCAAACCAGTCTGTTATTGTTACCCATTAATAGATGATCCACGTATATTTACAATAGAATAGTACCTATCTCAAGAGTGTAGTTAAGTTAAGTTTTCTCTTCCATACAACTTTACGTCCCCGTCTAGTCTAGTCTAGTCTAGTTTCAATTGCTATCAAAATTTCGTAGACTGACTCTCTTATAGGACTCTTTCGGATACGGATAACTTAGCATTGTTCTGATGATAATTAAGCGTTAGAACAGCTCCAGGCGTTAAATCGATAAGCGGCTTAAGATATTGTATATCTTAAGCTTAAACTTATTGTATAAGTTCACAGGATAATTATCCTTTAATTAAACTTCCCTTAAATTGCATAGTATGGATTTTGCAAATGAGAACCTTTTCGAGGTTGAAAAACTGTGCTGGTAATACTTAGGTACGTTCAAACAGTAATTTCAACTAACTGCAGTCCTTGGTTGGCCTATATTGTTTCCCGTTTGTATTTCAAAAAAACGTTGTTGGTATGCTTTTACAGTTTGCAACCAGAAAAGACGTTAGACACCGTCGATACGGCTGAAAACTGGAGAAAAACGCGCCATTGGAACTTGCGGATTCTGCCCGTATTAGCAAAATCAAATATTAATGGGGTTCCGTTTCACCATAAATATAACATATCAAAAGCCAGTCGCTTTAATCAATAACTGTCTATCATATATTTTACTTATTCGTCTCGAGATAAGATTAGCACTTGCCCTTTCCTCGTCAGCGATTTGCCCACTACAATTTCATGATGAGCTTTCATATAATATTCGACTCCTTTAACGAACAAAGACAGGAATATGTAGGTATACTACGGGTCCAGCGTACGGCTATTAAGTATAATCACAATTTCAATTTGAGCTATAATTGGTAAAATGATAACATTTGTCATGCCAACTATAGGTGACGGACAATCGGTACTGATTGACACGGTTTGTCTGCCGTTTGATACGTCACAAGCTAACACCAGACACGCGTGTAAATTGTAGATTAGTAAAATTTCTTATAGATGCAATCCGAAACACAGGAAGAGGGCTATACAAACGCGGTCCTATAATAATGTTTGTGCATTGTACCTTCTATGACATTTACCGTTAACGTAAAGAAGTGAGTCAGTGTTCAGATCATTCAGACGGCTTGTGGATGCGTCCGCCCAAATCCTTTCAACAGTACTCGGCTATCTAACATGGAAATAATGTGTAGGCCCCCTATGGTATGATGGTTCGCAAAGCTTGGAAAGAACCAACCATATGTTTACCGCTATGAACATGCAATAAAGCGTTAAGCTCTTCCGAGCTTTTTCTATCAGTTAAGATTCTGCTGATACGATTTACCATACAAAGCTTATAAGTTGAACTGGAGTTAATGATACATCACTTGGATAGGAATAAGCTATATAGATAGGATGCATATGCAAATTATGTCAGCGATCAATAGCAGACACTTTGTCTATGTAAGACGAATTTCGAAACGATTCATCGTAGCCGAATTTCGAAAAATGGCAACAAATGTGCTCTAGAACGAATCGTCAAGTTAGCTATGTGTACGACTGCCTTACCGTCCAATAATTACATATATTCAGCGTACGTTGATTATACAGTCGTTGCGCAGTGCTGGACTCGTATATTGAAACTCCTCTATCTCAGTCCGTCTGTCTAGCGAATTCGCCGGGGGCCATTACATACGGTGTCAATACTTCGAAAAAGTGCCGGTTTTAGAAAATTCAGCTTTGCTGTTTTGCTCCTTCTGAATAACATTGGCCACACTTTTACTGCGTGCATGAGTCGTTGGAGCTTCAGTGGTCGTGGCGTTCGTAGTCGTAGTCCTGCTGATTGTAGTGGAATGGGGATACATGGTCTCGCTGGCCTGGATTTGGTTGCTTTTACTTATGTGCCCTGCCCGACTTGTACTCCTTGAGGGGTTTGTTTTTGACGAGGGACCTATTTCTTTGCTTGGGAGAGGTATTAGATGAGGATTGGTTTTCAGATGGTGCACAATACCTTCAAGTGCACGAAGCGCATCAATAGGAACGATGTTCTTGTGTTCTAGGCAGTCAATTAAATCAGTTAGTTGGCCGTGGGTTACTACAAAAACAGCATAGAAATCCACACCGCTTTGTTATTACGTTTACATATTTTTACTTCTAAGATAATTATAATATTCAAACAAATGTCGACCAATTGGCTTGCTTTCGATTGAGAAATGACCGTATACAATCAGTAAATAATCACTGCTTCAGAGGAGTATTAGTGTTTCAACAAAAATAAAAATAAAGGTTTGTCTGCAAATACTCACATCCCCCAGGATGGTTTGTACCTTCTCTCCTTAGCGCTTCACGGATGGTTTTAAACGCACCGTACAGATCCATATCGATGCTTTTTACGCAGTTTAAGATGTCGTTCCCGGAGTCTACTATACCAAGACATAACGTGTATGTTTAATATATGAATACAAACAACGTGATCTTTAAGTAAATACATCCTTCTACAAGAGATCACTTTACAAGAAAGGTACTTCTTGTTTGATAAAAACCTTGTCTTTGCTTGTATCTACAGCATCGTTGCATAGTAACATTCGACCCAGCCAAAACACGTACGCAGCTTGTCAACGGAATAAAGATCGACAAAACAATTTCTATCGACCCATTCTAACCCATAGCTAGCCTTAATAGGAATAACGATTAAAGAGAAATTAGCTGAAGCAGATTACACAAATTAATATGTATGAAAATACCTTGTCTCATAACGCCACTCTCGTTTCCATCTGTCCCGCCATCACTGCCAGCTTCATTTGCTACCGAAGACTCTTCTTTTTCGTGCCGCTCTACAAAGCTATTCGTACGCTCATTGTGCCTATTACCGGACCCTGTGTTTATTCCGACACCTAGTTGATTTCGCTCTGAACTGATTCGGCCAACAACCTCGTGATCTAAAGCACCGTGGTCGCGTGACTGTCTCCTACCTGCGACAAAGGGCAGAGCGGCTGCCGCCACCAATAAAACGACATGATATTTCATAGTCAGACAGTAGAATCGATCGAAAGTAAGAACGACGTTTGTGAACATTTGCATAACACCCTGGAACGGTCAGCGTCTCTCACCTGGACTTTGTCGTACGATGTTCTTATATGCGACTCTGTTGGATCGTAAAAACGTTGGAAAAAGCAGCACGTCAATACCTGCTAGAAGTCAAATGGAGGCCACAAGTCACGATATCAGGAGACTAGAACTGGATCGTAGAGATGAATAGGGATCCGTAATGGTCATGCCAGTCATTTCTGGGTCGGACGCACTGAGACCACAGGCATATACTTGATGCTATAAATCGCAGACGATGCGGTGATCACGACCTATCGAAATTGCATAAATGGAGAGACGTCAAATCATTTGGACGCCTGGGCCACCAATATCAATCGTTATGCTTTGTTTACGTGAATAGCTTGTATCAAATTAAGAGAATTATCGAGCTGTCGAATTATCGAAAAAACATTAAAAATGGGTTGAAGTGCCGGTAGAAGATTACCTACACACTTCCAGGAGCTATAAAATTTTACTTATAGATTATCTTGTATGACAAAGGCTTAATTTCAAAACAATCAACATTGACCGATCGGCAGTCTTGTATTTTGCCCCGCATTGCGATCAATTTAACTAGGCTTAATTCAAATATACATCTGCCGTCTGAAAGGACCTCACGAATGAGGTATTCGTCGACAATTCATTGTGTCAATTTGATCCATAGATATAGATATATCTCACTTCGCTTGTTGTCTTACAAAGTAATTCGTCGCCTATCTCAGCAGGCTGAACAAGCTTTGGCTTTTGTTCGGATGAATCAGAGATTGAATTCTATTCTCTATTCTGTGAAAATCCTGCTGGCCTGCACAGTAAATAGCCCGGCCATTCATACGTGCGATGTAGGTACCCGACTATCCTAAGATTGCAGCCACTATTCACGATCGCGGTGCACCAGCCCAAAGAGGCATGGCTAGTCCACTGATAGATATAGTGGTTGTTCAGCAGTTGGGCACCAGACAACCAACCAGCCGTTCCCCGACTAGTCGTCTGGTGCCCCAAACAGATTGCTCATCTGTATGCACCCACCCCGTACAACCCAGGCTAGCACTTTCCCGTACGCTCCCTTTTTGCTTAGTCGAGCTACCATCGTTGTCCCTACATGGTCCTTCAGGCCGCCTCGTCTTGCTGTTGCTGCTGCTGCTGCTGCGGCTGCGGCTGCCGGGATTTGGCCAATTCAATAGCCGAAACATCATACACATGCACACACACTCATACAGTGAGGCGCACGCACGCACGCACGCGGGCATGAAGGACGCTGTCACCTTGCCTAGCTGGTTGGTCTTCATTGCAACTTCGTGTATTGTACTCAATGCAATGCCCGTTTCATGCAGAGACGGTTGCCTGTTTGCTTGCTATTGGGCAGGTACAATATCTTCGCCGCATTCGAGTCGTCCATCCCAAAGCCGCGAGTGCTAAACTCAATTCGATGACATTGAAATGAGTTGCTGAGATGGGCGGTGACGGTAGCGCCCGTAGAGACCTCTCAATGGAGCAGGTCGCGTGGTCGATGGGAGTTGTTTAAGTAGCATCACACGATGGATGAAAAGAGCAATGGTGAATAGTAGTTGCACATTTTACGATAGCCGCCGTATGTCCTATAGTTTACTGCCAATGGTATGCTTTAGCGGTTGACAAGACGCCGGCGTCAGTCCTATCGTAATCAACAACCTTCTGAGACCCATTGACAGCCTCGTATTACCAATCGTAATCATACAGGCAAGAGACTGACGCTCGAGAGCGATGGGGGTCTAAAAAATTAACAAACGAGTTTGCCTTGATAATGGCTTTCCATAGTCGAACTTGTAAAATGCTAGAATCCGATCAAAAATTAATCGACTACATAGGCGTATGCGTTAATTGTATATATGTTCTGTTCAGAATCTGAATAGCCTGATTCATGCAAAGTTTTCTGATATTATTGACGTCTTAATATGGCCTGTATATCCTTCGCTTTGTCTAGTCAAACACTAATATGGATCAAGTTTTTACCTAATTATATAGCAACTGAAGTTGAACTTAACTACAAAAAAGACACAAGGGCTTACTTAAACCCAAAGGCCGAAATCCACCGACGTGATGAGAGCACACTACACGGATATATGGGCATGTATTTCTTAGAGTTGTAGGCACATTACATAAATGGCCCACAACACCAAGAAATAAATGGAGGATTCGCGTTATTAAGTAGTCCGTGTTGTAATCCCTGACATTGTCATTGTAAAATAATAAGCATTTCCAATATCGTTTTTGCACATAGATAACTATTAAGATAGTTATTTCCGCCTCCGGTCGTACTGCAAACCTACCCTTGCTTACCTTTATATATGAGGGTAGGCAAAGGGGACAAAACCTGGATGAGTTGAAGTCATCGATGAGGCACCATCGGTTGCAAACGCTGATTGGCTACGAAGCTGAAATGGAGAGTTGAGCGCCACGGGAGACCAAGGAAGCTTTGAAAGCGTCGTCTATCGACCTGAGGGTGCACATCTGCTTGCAAGCTGGGATCAGCAATAGAACAAGTGCAAAGAGGGGCCGAAGTATAAAGCAGAAAGGAGTGGCTAGAGAAGGATGGACCTATCTAATCTGAATGAAATATTAATAAGGCTAACTTTGACAAGTTTGCTCCTTGTGAGATTGTCTTCTCGTGCGATGCTGCTACCGCTGCGAAGACATCCCACAAAATCACATTAGCTCTAGTAAATGACGAATCGAAAAAATTGAGCTTTTTATTAGGTTCCCGGACGCTGGCAGGATGAACAGTCAGGGAAATCAACAAGAAACAATTGAAATTCATGAATGTTGAAACACTTCTGTCGAAAATGTATAGTTCTAGATAGACGTTAACTAAAATTGACAGGTTAAAAGAGTGAATGTCAAGTGACGTTTAGAGCCCCTGTTCAAATTACTCAGGTCTTTCTAAGTCGGCTGTGCTAAATAAAAAGTATTTTCGAAGTACGCGTTTACTAACTGGCGGAAATCTACCTTCAACTTAAGGTAACCTGTTTTAGATGATCGGGCGTCCCATAGTTGTTTCTTATAAGTTATTCTGAGCGTTATTACTTTCCTTCATAGACACAGTAGCATCGCTTGAGAGCTACAGCACTGTTACTTGTAGAAGCCTTTATATGGGACCCATGGATAATGGCCTTGGCAGCAAATTCGATGTAGGCCAAGAAAAAGGAATTTAATCAAAGCGATTGTTTGTTTCTTCACAAAGCCTGAAAGTGGACGGCTCGTGGCAATCCTGAGAAAGTTACCTGAGCCTTCCTCACCCCGCCTACTTTAACCGAAAAGCTGTTCTTCGTCGCCTCGAACGATCTTGTCTCAGTTTCTCCAGGTCGCTAAAATGGAACGATGCGTCAGGTAAAGGGGAAGCAAAATTGGCAAAGCTTCAGTGGTGGACAGAGTGTGGCAGCGGGAAAAGTACAGCTGGCCGGTGCTCGCAGTGGCGGGCAGCAACTATAAGCCGACCCGAGGCAACAGTCGCCAATCGCTTCGATGCTGCTTAAGGCACCATCCCACCTTCGTTCCTCTACTGCTCGTTTCATTATGGCGTTCTCCCGACGCTCGACATCTGTATTGGTTTTCGATTTAGACCTGGCTGAGCGCACTCGTCCTGTCTATCAGCTATCCCCGTATCCCTCACGCCTTCCTTCCTCCGTCTATCACGTATCCGCGTTCTCTATCGGTAGCGCTGTCTTCAAAGACCCAACGGCATTGGTTGGGTTATGTTAGGACAAGTTTACAACGGACGCGGCTGGTGGACGAAAACAAGGAGAACGATGACGATTGCGGCCCAGCTAGCTGTTGACGACTGAGCGATTGTCAGCGAAATCGATCGCAACTCAACTCGATCAAGCCAGAAAGCAAGGCCAATTCGGGGCATCTTGATTTCACTCTGCTGTTGTTCTTACACTTCGTCTTGGTTTTGTCTCTTCCTTTTGCCTCGTCTCACTTAGTAGCGGTCGTATCTATCGGATCGAGGCGGTGGGTATCAACAGAAGGAAGCACAGACATACGGAAAATCGAACGTGGTAACCGGAAGGGGCTGTGAGGCTTGGGGAAACTTCAGGGAGAAGGGCGTTGTAAGGAAAGACGTGGCGGAGAACGTGCTCTGCTAGTGGCGGCACTACCGGCAATGGTAAGATATCCAGCCTCTCTCTCTGTATCTCTGCTTGCTCTATCCATCTATCTCCGCTCGTTCTTTGCCATCTCCGTTCACATCAATGCCACTGTCAGGTCAACTTAGTGATCCGTGGGATTGCGTTTCGACGACGCAGTTGCAGAAACCCGCCGCCCGTTCACCGATCCGCCTGTTTCTTGCCTGCCCGCTTGTGTGTCGACTGTTAGCAGTGATAGCGTCAGCGACGGCTATAGATGCCAAAGCGCGGTTGAAGACAATCAAAGTGAGATCGGAGCTGTGCACCGCCTCGGTTGCCGACTGCTGCTGTTCGATACTATGTGCTCTTCTCAGTCACCGATCCGCTCCTTTTGTTCGACGTCGACATGTTAATAAAAATAAAAAAAAAAAAAAATAAAGACAAAGCTGGCGGATGAAGCTAACGAAAAACGGGAAAAGGCCAGTTGTAAAGGGACAAAGCAACTTGATGTGCGTATTCTTGCAGCTACTATCATACTGCGCGTACGCCACGAACGCCGTTGTGGCACGCCGCCGCCACTACTACTGCTACTACGCAGTTTTTTCATGTGTAATTTCCTTAAAACATTTGCCCGCCTGCAATGGCTGTAGTTGCAGAAGGAACTGCAGCTACATCCATTGCTCTGAGCACGGTGGTAGAGCGATGGTAGGCGTGCGAGTTGGAAAGGTCGGCGAGAGGGAGAAACAACAGAGAGCACAACGACGACGAAGGCGTTTGTTTAGGAAATGGCCGACAATGAAAAAGGTCGAACCGGGAAAGTCGGAAATAACGGGAACATCAGGGAAAAACGCAGTAGCAAAGCGCGAGTCGGAAGTGAGCATCGCCGAAGATAAGATCGACAAATGCGAATCGTGGAAGAGGCTACTACTGCAGGCGTTTCGATCGCAGGGTGCCTTTTTACACATTCTATTGCATCTGCGGGAATTAATGAGCGGCTGCATCGTAAGTTCCTTTGAGAGAACAGGATGACTTTCCTGTCACGGCAATGGGGGAACATCCGAGGGCAGACCGCTCATAGATGAAACGAACAATAGATCCGCGCATAGTACTGTAGCATTGCCGGGCCTGTTGCTGGACGCCTCATTCTAGAGCTGCTGCGTACAACAGCGTCGAGCACACGCGCCCCAGAAAATAATCGCATCTTATAAAAGTAACGAGGGTTCCAGGAATGAAGGATAAGTTTTTAGAAGTCAACTATTTTTCGAGCGAATTTCTTTATTCGGGAGAATTAAAGAAAACAAAAGATGTGAGACGTGAGTGATAATGAAAAACTACGGTCGTCTTCAAACGGTAATTGTAGCATAAGGGTGTATTAATAATAAGCTGAATTTGCTCACATACCTGCAACAGTGAAGTAACCCGTTACAGCTGTCGACTGATGAATTATAACAACCCATTGATGAAAATGTATTCATTGCATAGGTACGTGTATTATGGATGATAGAATAGAAGAGCGTTTCTAAGCTTCATGTCGCAAGAACCTATTGGTCGCCGGTCCCATACAGTATAAGGAACTAGTAATCCGAAAACCCAGTCCATAAAAAATTTTTTTACCTTGCATTGTCTTTGTTAGGCGAAGAGCAAAAAATAAAATTTTCTTGCCAACCTAAACGGAACGCCCTGTATGTATTTGCAACTACATGTAATATCATCCTCGGAACGAATACAAACATTCACAATATCACTCATTGGGTCTGCTAATTTTGGGTTTACATCAGAAAGGATTGGATTCAACCTACAGTTTTCATAAAGGCGGTGTATATGTGCTGCAATCAAGGCTTTATCTTCTGCCGAAGGACTTATATTCTGCGTTGATGAATAAACTATTACCCTCAAATAAGAAATGACCCTTCAGGATTTTTCCCACGTTAAAACAGACTAAGGTTCCGTCTCTTTCTTTTCAAATATGCTTCCGATTTAAAAAAATTTTTAATTAGTCAGTGTTCCTGGCCCTGAAGTAAGATATGAGATTAAATTGTGACTGATATGTGCCGACCCAATGGCGAACAATCTGCAAAGCTCCGGTTAAACATGGGTACCTATTGGCCAGATTGCTTCTAGCTTAATCGAAGGAATAGTAATAATAGAAATTAGTTAATTATCATAGTATTAAAGTGTATAATTTGCTTCTATTAAACATTTCCATAAGGGGTGTACAAAGCTCTGTTCCACTTGACACAATATACAAAAACTAACAAAAAATAACCCCCAATAAAAATGAACGACACACAAATAATCTACATATACTATATGCCGTTATAAAATAGCTCATTGTCCATACGATAGCTGTCACAATAGAGGATATTTGTTAAGTATAGCACATTCTTGATAAACAATACCCCGTCCATAAGACTTTTAGCTGACTACAGATTATCTCCACGAATACTGCACAATATTAGAATATACATAACCATTATTATTATTATTATTTTAACGAAGCAGCAATCAGTATCCCTAACCTGAGGCTACATAGTCGAGTGAACCAAATCGGAAAACGGTTCTTCTCACTGGGACCAATCAATGAATCCCAGTCGAACGCTGCACCAGAGCCCATGCTCTAGCTAAGTCTTTTATCTTCTTATCCTTGTATGGGCGTGATATTGAACATTCCCTCGTTTCCACAAGCATGCAACGGCGGTGGCCTTCGGCACCGTCGGTGTGATCCAGGTGCTGCTCATGCCGTTGGTGTAGGTAAAACATCGCCAGCCTCTGGGAAGAAGATAGCTGAGCCGAATCAGAGAGAGATCTCGGAGAAGATGGAAGGAGGCCAGGACAGGCAGATGGTTATCGGCACACGCCTCTGTCGCGCAGCGGGACGGTCCCCAAATGCTGTGACTCTCCTGGACAGCGAGCCAGGCAGTCGGCCAGCTTGTCCTGCTTGTAAATCTGTCCCGGCTGCTTTAATAACGTCACGTTGCAGTAATGTCCAGTAGCAGCAGCACTAGGGGTCAAGTAACGACTAGCCGTTGGTAGACGCCTGAGCGCCAAGAATTAAAGGCTGCTTGCCTATGTACTAGTGTAGTAGAACTCGTTTCAAGTGAAAGTAGCAGTTGCCCAGGGAGGCTGGGGAGCCACAGACATCACCCCTCATCACCACCGCGAACTAGGTAGAAGGATAACAGGACACCGGGGAGTTGTTTGCATGCTTGCTAGTAGGCGACGACATCTCCTTAGGATATCCGCTAACGGCTCTAGTGACCGAAGAGGTTCGAAGGCTTCGGGAACCTGAGTTCCTCTTCTTCAGTCGTAGTTGTTAGGATGGCACGGGACGCCACCGTGCTGTGGTAGTAGAATAAACGGAAGGCAAACGAGGAGATTCTAGAAGCTGTAGGCTCAAACGGCGGACGCTAGCATAAGGAAATAGGCGTACAATAGACTTCGCCAGTGAGCACTTGAGACCAGCTTGAAAAGAAAGGATGGCTTATATCTTGAGGCAAGAAGACTCACCCCGCTTCGAACGCCACCGTGTGTGCCTGGTACGCAGTGATAACGTGCGTTGCTGCGCCATCAGAAGGAGCCGTCGCAGACAGAGAACCTGTAGAGAAAATCGGTGCAGTCTAGGACTAGAACTGGTATCAGAAGGGAGAAAGGGGTGAGAAAGCATACGAAGAAAATGCCAGCAGGGGGAGTGCTAGGTGTGGAAACGGGAGTTCCTTTGCTTGGGTCACGCGGTCAGCGATTGCAAAAGGAAGTCGTATCAGTTTTATTGTACTATATCATCGAAGCACGGTGGAAACCAACCTGCTCATTGTATGCAACGGAAACTGTCGGTTTTTACAACTAGATATAGCAAACTGGGCACACTAGGAATAATTTACAATAAAAATTAAAAGCGCTTTACAATTAGCAGCGTTAGATACTGAGCAGTTTAGTATAAATGAACGCGGCGCCTGCACGTTTCATTAGACCAGTGCTTTGCTCTCTAATCACATTTAATTCGCATCCCCTGCATTGGCAAATCTTACTATGGTGCGATTTCAGATTTCCTTCCTTAACAACTAGAGCTCGAAGATACAACGAAGATAAAGTAGTATCGTCATCAGGTAGCAGCGTTAACTTAAATGAGGGGAATCATTGCTCTAATTCGAATCAGCCGCCTAGAATAACAGAAGCCGATTAGGAGTCAGAGCAGACAATGTGATTCGACACAAGAGCCGGGGTACTTCGTCGACTTTTGCCGACCGACGGAGTCCGAGAGTATCGCAACGGGGCGTGACAAGTCTTGCGCATTAATTGGTACTTCTCGCTCGAGAACGAGAGCACAATCTCTCGAGTACCAAGGCTTTATGAAGGAAATGTGAAAAAGAAAAAATTCTGCAAAGGTGACAGTGGCGATGAATCCTGTGCTGCTGATACGACCGTGTCGATATGCCTTTGCCCCTGTAATTCGTCACCTCTTGGCCTGACTAAGAGGTGTTCTCCTTCACGTACGCAGAGACGCTTTCTAACAGACAGACACATGTGGCGGCAAATATCCAAGCAAGTCAGAGTTGCGAAAGTAACTGACTCTGCTGCTGAAGGCACTGCAGGCGGGATAGCGTACAGGACGCCGCTACAGCCACTGTCTAAGCAAACTGTATGCTTAAGCTAGTGCCGCCATGTCGCTGACGGCTTGGCTGAGCTGAGCTTGGCTTATTTGCTGCTTTTGATCCAAATCCACACCCTCACTGGTAGCAATAATGGTTGATACGGCCCGAGTGGCCGTCGCGTTAATGATGAAAATCAGCGACTTGAAATTTTGAATGGGCGGCGACAATGCGACACTTTTCAAGAGATCCGAATAAAGTGAAAGGAGAAATAACGACGGGCTGAGAGAGATCCAGGCCAAAGAGAAACAGAAGAACTCAATGATTTTCGAGAAAGGAGGCACCTACCTAAGCAAGATTTAACATAGAAACAGGCAATGCATGGGCGTGCAATGTGAACAGGAATGTGCCTTGTAGACATCGCTTAGATGTGGTCCTGTTTCGTTTAGAGCTATCGTCCGTCGACAAGGAAAGAGTCCCCGGAAAAGTCAGAAAAAGAGCCACCCTGACGTTGAGTCGCTAAGAGTTCCACCTCGCGTAGGCAAGGGACCGAGCGCGTGGTGGAGAGTGAAATATATAGTCAAGCAAATACAGGAAGAGAGGAGAGAAATGGTGCCGGCCAAGTTCTCCTTGCGGGCGAATGTCTGCCAAATGGTTTCCCCGAACCCGACTGATTTTTTCGATAAGTGGGTAGAAAGCACGAAAGAAGACAACGAAAATCGAGAGTCACACCTACTTGGAAAGCAAGATGTTCGAATGTCGTTCCGTGTCGCTTGTCCTCGGCTATAGCGCTTCCCCGATGTCTTTGAATGTTGACGCTGCAAATCTGAATGTAGTGGACCGCGTTGATTTGAGCTTGCGCACAGTAAAGGCCGTCAAGGAGTAAATTCCCAAGACGCCATTTCCAAGGGAGCGGCAGCGGACAGAATGTTGAACGTCTGGCTCTGCGCTGTAAATCGTGGCATGTCACGAAACAAAATACCGTTTGTTGTTTTGTTTTTTTTTTAAAAACTGATTCTGCCAGTGGTACATCAGCTATTACGTGTTAAATATACTACACTTATATAAAATGTTGTAGTTTAGCAACGAAGTCTCTGTGTCATGATTTAGAGAAACAGTATGATTGGGTTGTCCAAGCTAGTTCAACTGATTTAATCATACTATCAAAGGCACTCTCTAAATGACGTAGCTGTCCTATGACGTAGCCAAATTATGACGTTGCGCATCAGATAGTCGTTCTGCTGTACGTCTAGCGATTTGTTTAAAGGCTTTCTCCAGTGGAGCAATGAAATTAACGAAAAGTTATCTTTGCAAAATGTGCAGGATGGCTAAAGTCCATATGACAGCACCAGCCTTCGCGCGTTCTCTATTTAGGCGCACGGATTAACTTACATTTACATATCAGTGGTTATCAGTGGCAGTGTTAAGAGACCTCCGTCTATTTTAATCTCCATCAATAGTTGAAGCGAGCTAGGCGCTCATATGCGCACGTAATGCCGATTCGCTACATCTTCACGTCACAATTTAGGTAATGCACTGACTTGACATATTTAAACGTACTCGGCTTTACGTTCCAGCCAGCGTCTAACGTTCCCATGACAAAGCGCTAACAGATAAAGGCACAGAAACAAGTAGGCTCGCCTAATACAAAGGCCGGAATATCGCCGTAAGGGTACTGATCTATTGATAAGGCTTAGTCGAAGTGCAGGGTAAAGTTCGACAGATAACCTCCCACTACTACTACAGAGGACTTTTTCTATAATACAATAACTTAATTCTCAGTCAATTTTTTAAATCATGTCAACTTACGTATGTTTTTCTAGCATTGGACCCATCCTTATTCAGTCGAAAGCCTGCCAGTCCCTCTGAGGGCTTACGGCTGCTGGAAGCTGACAGTGCAGTTAAATCTATATACTACAGCATATTCACATGTATGTAGTATTAATAATGGCAACAATAAAAGACATCTTTTTTGTTACTTGCATGATAGCATTATTTGCCGTTCTCAAAATACACCCGGAAGTCTTTGTGTATCAGCCTCGTAGTCTTTTGTCAAGTGGTGTCTGGGGTGTAGGTACTATCCTAATCACTTAATCCGTTCATATTGTATTTCCTATAAGGCTACACCTGAAACCACCTGAACTTGCCGCTCTCTACTGGTAAACTCGTCATCGGTGCCACGCTCTCGGGATCCACCCACACATTGACTACAGCCTCGTGAGATATTGCACCACGGGAGGTATTAACTGTCTGAGCCGCTGGTCGTGCACGGATGAAAAGGATGGGGATAGGACCTTCCTGCAGCTGGCCGCCAGGACCACCTAGTCTGCCCTAACTCTCCGACGAGATACCCAACGGCCAATAGCAGATGCAGTAGCTCCACTGCCACCTTTACGGTCACGTTGGTAACCCGCGCATATCTTCCTGTGAGGGGAGAGTGCACGACAGACGGCCAGCAGCCGTTCGGCCGCTTGCAACCGATCAGTCGACCGACCAAGTATTGCCACCCAGCGACATGAAATATTACAATGTTATTATTATTATCACAGTAGCCAGACGCCGGCGGCGCGAGTTGCACGGGCATTGGACATACCCGTCGCTCTCTCGAGAATACTAAATTGGGGTTAAGTCGCGTACCTTGTCGTACAGCGTCCTGAACCGTAGTAATCGCGGCGGCGGCAGCCTAGTTTGAGCCTTACAATAAATTATATCAAATCCCGGTGGCCCATGGCCACTACGAGAGTTTTTCGTCCCTTGTCTTTTTCATCGTTTTGGATCGAAGATTGGAGCAGCAAAATGGCCAACTTGTGAGCTCTCGATCGGTCTCGGAGTGAAGCGCAGGGGAGCAAGTGAAGGGCAACGAACGCCGACGGACACACGGCCTAAACTATTTTATGTAACAGCACAGCGCGAACGAGGACAGCCACAACGGCGACGAGAAGGAAAACGAGAATGCGGGAGGGATGCACTGCCTGTTCACCTGAACGACTGCTACTGTGGCCGGATGGCGATTTGAGCGCATGCCGCTACTCACCCACGAAAATTGCCTCTTCCATGAAAATGTGGAGATAGAACGAGGGGTCTATGACCTATGAAATCTCGATGACGACGTGAAACCTTAGCGGGATAAAGCAGCAATGGGGGTAGCCATAGTGCGGTAGGGTGCGGTAGCGGACTAGAATGGACATCATTCAAATGGTTTCTATCGAAGAAGTCGGTCCGTCGATAGGTCGCCAGTTGTCGCCAGTCGCGTATGAACAATTTTATGGAGGTCGAACACCAGTGCCCCTATCTATGTATCGAGGGTTTTTTGATGACGGTAAAGACAAAGACAACACCAACGAGAGCGATACACTGGTAGGGCATGTATCTATATACCTCGCCCATATATAGGTTACTGCTGAACACGAAAACATATACAAGAAGGAGTCATTACACAGCAGGGATACAGCTCAACGTCGGCATATAAGGGAGTTGTATTGGACAGGGACCATGCGGCCAGTTGCGTGGCGAAGGTCCCTGGGGAGGCTGAGCCGGGATTTGAGAATGGAAGAAGGCTGTTCGAGGGTCAGCAGGACCAATGGATATAGAGCCCTTATAAAGTCAATACAACTGATTTTAGACCACTTTTCGGCATTTTTCTCGTTTAAGAGCTAATATCCGTTTGTTCACATGGACGCATTAAATCAATGGTTCGTTGTATGACTTCTAGAATAACTTTGACTAATAGGTTTGATGCAATGCATTTTTTAAGTTACGTCTAAATTTCTGAAGACGTCTCTCTCATAAATATACAAACAATAGTTTTATATGCAATAGTATTGTTATTACTACTATATATTGTTTTCTATATTTTATTCTAGAGGTTGATTTTGGCTTTGGCTAAAGTCTTTATATAATGTCGATTTATATGGATTATCGCATATATATATATATATAATGTATAAAGCGTATCTCACCGCTTACATTCGGGCATATATATACGACACGTATCGGTCGACTGGTATAATACGAATGAAGTGCGTGTCGCGCGGGTGTAAAGCTAGCACCATACAATGGTAGCATAATAGCACATGTATTTTTAAGATCCTAAATTACAGTAGTTCTTTTTGTGTTTTATTTTTTTCATAAAAACTTGCCGTTTTTCAATAATTTCATCAAGTGTGTGCAGATTCCAACATCCCGTATTATGTAGTCGTGCCTCTAGTGTCCAAAGCTATCGCGTTCTGCTGTCGCGCACGAGAGCTGGTACTGTGGCTGTGCATGCAACGATTTACCGCCTCCGTCTGCAGAGAGAGAATAGCAACAATTAAGTGAAGGCACAATTAAACGTGGCATGAAGCATTTGCTCACGAGCTATGAAACGACTTAAAGGCAATCGCACTGTACAGCTGTGATGCCGTACGCCTGCTGCAAGGAATAGGCAGACTTCGGCGATATCGGCATTTGCATTATCGGACAAGCCATTTAAAACGACAAGCAGTTCAAAAAGTCGCTGCGAGCATTCTGTTAGGTTTCTTCCCATTCTCTCTCCTAGCCTTTTCCGCTCACCGCACCGCGTATCGATATATTCATGGCCAAATTCGTTTACACGTATCGGTCGAATAGTATAAAACGAATGGAGTGTGTGTCGCGCGCGTGTAAAGCTAGCATCGTACTATGAGCTAAGCATTCTAGTATCTGGGGCGCACCTCTACGCCATTTAGCTATCGGAAGCTGGGCTTTCGTAGGCGCGCGGCTATTATCCTGTTGCAGTCACCGTGCCATTGTCACAGTGCGCCGTACCGCAAGGGCTCGCTTGCATAGCATACACGCGACGTATCTAAAAACGATCCCGTCACAATGAGCATCAGCAGTACGGGCACGCGGTGAAGGGAATGCGTAAGTTGGCACGACGTCGCCATATACTGAAATACAGCGTCACATCTGTAATTCGAAAAACTGCTGCCTACCAGCTCATAGAGAATGTGAAGAGGATAGAAGAGGCTGTCAGGTGTGGCTGGACGTAAAGGGGTCCTTAGTTGAAATTGTCTGCCCCCACCTCAGCCTTGCTCGTAGAGGGGGTCCTTTTACGCAAGTGCAAAAGCATCGTTGGGAGAACGAGGAAGCTTTTAGTTATTTCAGTCAGGCCACTATGCAGAGAGTTATCTGAGTTGCAACTGAAATGGTACATCGTTCTTACTGTGAGGCCGCGCAAAGGAAAACGATTAAGGCAAATTTATGGGCCGACGTCCCGAATACTAGTGACGCGAGCGACGCTAGCGGCTGAATCTGCGGCGCGGGACAATACACATTTATGGCTTAGGGGCAATCGCAACAAACCGATGAACGTCGGCGTGGCAAACTCGTTAGAGCGTGCGCGTAAAGGACGGTTGAGCGAGGAATTGTCACCTTCACCACTCACAGACTATAAGGCGCTCGCCATGCCATGACCCTAAACGCAGCTAGCAATCAACAACAATGAGGAAAGATAACGCATTACGAGTCCAGGGGTACTTGTCTATATATGCAAAGAGTTAATAATGCATATGATACAAAATACGTAAATATGACGTGACTTGACAAGAAACTATTTTGTCTTTTGTTAGCTTGAGGTATACTGTATATACGTGGAAGATTTTACGATACTATCAACTGTGACACTCCGACGACTCTGAGTACTTCAGGGAACTTTAAAGTGCTAAACACACAAAGGAGCATAGTAACTATGAGCGTATAACTTTGTCACTGCATAACCAAATACTTTGTTTCGCAGTATGACGATAATTTGGCGTCTGACATTGTGCGCATTTGTGTAGTTGGCACGAAACGCATAGTTTTAACCGAAAGAACCCATCTGTCGATCCAAGGAGAGCAAAGGGTCAAGTTCACATCGTACGATAACAAACGATTCAATCCACCGAAGGAAGATAACGTTGAACGAGGCAGGATTTTTAGGAATAAAATGACCTACGTTTCTTCATTGTGTGACATGCAATGTCTGTCTCGAGCCTTAATTTATTACAGTTTGTAAATTTACGAAACGATAATCGTTCACCGCCGAAAAGGTTTACTTTGTCCCAAATTAAAAGTTGCGCGTACAAAGTCACTTACTTTAAGATCGAGGTAACAGAAAGACTTTTGCCATGTGTGACTTTTCTCTATGGGGACGCCTTCAATAGCTCAGGGAACACCGTATGCATCAGCCTAATGCACTAATCGTGTTTCGACAATTTTTGTCTAAACTTTCTGTGATCCTCAGTAGCACCTGCGTAGACGTAGGACGGAAGTAATAGAAAGTAGTCTTCGCTACTGGCGGCGGAATACTAAATCAAAGCATTGCGTAGACAAGTGAATAAGTCTACTAAAACAGAAGTCCAATGTAGAACTCACGGGGCACAGTGGCACGCTCCGGCGTATCTGGAGATTGTCACGGCAAGGCCCACTACGGAAATGGCGAGAATTCTATAGCACGATGAAGTTGATTTAGGCCTAGGGTATAGTATAGTCCATAGACGTTGTTATGCTGCCTCGTTTGCAGCATTACCTTTGCTACGATCGGGGTAATTCCTCGAGCAAGCCTTGAAGCGGCCCTAGCACGCGTCTAACCTATCTGCTAGGTAGTCAACAATATCTCATTCCCTAGAGAGCAGCGGGCGGTAATGAAAACGAACACTTTTATTTTCAGCCTTTCTCAATAGCATAGATGGTGCCATTTTGGTCCTACTGTGGAATTCTTGACCCTATTTGTGGTAGTAAACAGAGTTACTCTCACTGAGAGCCCTCAGCCACGAACGATATAAGCTCTAATTAATATCATCTATTGCAATGAGCATTTTTTTATAACTTGTAGAAGCTGTCGAGCCTTTAATCCTCCGTTCATCTAGGCCAAGAATGGCATCGGCCTGACCTTTCTACTCTGAACACGATACTCAGTTCATATGCGAGAAGGTGTTCCACTTAACTAGGGTTGGGGCCGGAATTGGGACACAGTGCCTTTGTGAGAGTGGGTCAATGTAACGCTTTTTCAAGCCATTCAGAAACACCAAATGCTAACAATATGGAGGGATTATCAAACATATTTAAGCTATTGGTATAATAAAGACTAATCTAAATACTGCTTAGCACAATGTAGACCGCAAAACAACAGGAAACAGAAGATTCAGTTCACCTATAGGTATTTTTTGTGCCTTTCATTGGATTTTGTATATGTTAAAATTAAAAATATATAAAAAAGAAATGAAAAAAATGAAAAAGAAAAAGAAAACATAAAAATAATTACGTATCAGATACTAACTTTATCATGTTTGTATCAAATTAACATAACCATTTAATCTTATCTTATATAACCTGTTATCAATTTAGTTATAGCGATCTTATTTCCGTTATTGCGCAGTAAATCAACGAGTGTTTTTAACAATATTAAAACTACACAACAAAGACACCTATGGAAACCGGCATCAAGCAGGCTATTATCCAACACGACTAGAGTTTACAGCATACGCATATGTATATTAATAACATCCCACCAACTGTATCCTATCTACCTAAGGGTAAAATTGTGTTGATAGTAAAAACAACGAAAGCATCGTATCGTCTTGAAGACAACAAGAGAACTGACCCAGGCCTTCGGTCGCATTGCCTCAACAACCGTTTCTGCTGGTCAGCAGTGCAATAACAATGAGTAATTGCACCTGAGATGCTGTTTAGGCTCCTTAGCTGCCTGCCGTGCTGCATCTATCTCTCACCCTCTTACTCACCCCTGAGCTGGGGGAGTCCGAGGGCGATGCGGGTAACATGAACGTTGCCAGCGAAGGGGTTGATGTCTATTTTTGTCTCGTCGACTGTGACGGGAAAGGCGTTGAGGGGTTGGAAGCAATCCTGCAAGACGCGCTCTGGGTGGAGGCAGCCGTATAGTCTTAGTTACCCCGAGGGAGGAGAGACGGTCAGACCTTCGGCGCCATTAAGATGTAAGACGGCCGTGGCTGTTTGGGATTCGCTAGTACAGCACTGGAGCTGCTTGCTTGCGTTTCTGCGTACTCACTCACTTGTCGCTGGCCGTCTGCTCGTTCGCTGCTTGCTAAAGTATCGCGTACGGTTGGTGATACTCAATAGCGAGGGAGATCTCAAGTCTGATCGCGTGGGAAACGGGTTTTATGTCCACGGTTGTCGCTTTATTGCATTATCCATCTGTGTGGATATTTACGAGTTACTCGACAGGCGCCAGCGACTTCGACGGCGATGAGTCGACCTGTGCAGAACTCTATCCGCTTGGTGCTACTGTCCGTCTCGGTAAGTGGTATAACCCTCTTCGGAACGTCAGCCTACGTTCCTGCGGGAAACGAACCTGCAGGCCCTAGTGGCCATGTGATCCTTATGCAGCGAACGCCGAACGCCTTCCACCAACAGTATAGTAGTTTGGACAGAGGCGCATATCGTCACAAATAGTCTAACCTGTGTTGCTTCGTCTCTATGAACGGAACAAGCGCAAGAAGCTTTTCATCTGCGCGTTCGCCAGTGTTTACAGCCAACCCCCACTTGTCCCAGCAGTAGCCCCGGAAAGAGAGAAACCACCAGCGACTGTCGTAAGCCAGGACTTGCGTTTGCGATTGACTGCTTTTTGGGGCTACTATCTCAAAGAAGAAGGCTGCACTCGGCTAAGGTTTCGTGGACTGCTAGCTAGGTAGCTCCACTTACAGCCGATCCAATTCCTTGACAATTTTATTGCTAAATCCTGTTGTCGGCTGTTCGATGGCGGAATCGATGTTGTTATTATTGTTGCTGCTACCCACCCTTATTGTTCCGCATGTCTTCGTACGGGATTAAATTTTATACGTATTGAGTGGTGGGCAAACATTAATTCCTGTTCCGGCTGGAGGTTTCCGTCATAGATCACAATGAACATCCGTAGTTAAGATGCTGAGGCATGAAGCCTAAAGGCTTCACCAGCACTCAGATAAGACACAGCTTTAAACGTTAAAGTTGCCCAGCGTTGGTAGTACAATAATTAATTTATAACTTACGCCTGTAACATTACACTTAACTGTCTAATGTGATTAATTTTATCATCCCGTCTTAAGCCTATCGTATGCACATGCCCAGAGGAAACTACAGAATCGTAACGTTGTTATAACTGTGCAAAAAGAGCCACTAGTCGTTACTATTGAAATTAGCGTTACATCTGCTACGTTTTAGAGGTTCCTTTTATTTGCGAATCGCAAATTTACGTTATTTCTACAAGTGTCCTAGCTGTTGCACCCGAAGAAAAAAAGTTTCTAGCAATCATAAGGCCAGCTCGTGAATATGAGAAAGTCTAAGCTTAGTTGGCGGCTAGAGATATTATAATTCGTGGATTCTGTCGGAATTTGATAATAACCATTTTAGTCTGGACTCATCTTTTTCAAGAAATTTAGATTAACAGCTATAAGAAGACTGCCTGCTAATAAATAAGAGAAAAGTATATTATTATGTGCCTAAGCTGCGTCCTTGTGCGACGTATGTACAAGTGGAATCTAAGGTTAGATGCGCATGATTCTTTTTAACATCATAGACATCAACTCGATACAAAACAATGCCAACTTACCTCGTTAGATCTCTTTGGAACTCCGTCCGCCTGCACTGATTTTGCTTAATTTACCACCTGAAAATCAGTCCCTAATTTCTCATGTCTCCATTTCCAACCTTTTTACCGTGATTGTACTAGTGCAGGTCATTTTCAGGTCGGTTCTCACCATAGTCTATTAGCTGGGCTTTAAGTGGCCCGTTCGTGAAGATTTTCAGTTGCATGAAGTTCCCAACTTAGGTAGCCGGGTGGTAAGGCAACAATGTCGACACTCGAGTACTGAGTGATGCCGCTACACACATGGCCGATTCAATGTATTCTAATAATAGCGATCAAATGTTTATTGATCTAGTTACAAGATAGCTCTCCCGGCCGTCTAAAACACTGAAAAAAAATTACAATAATCCTACATCATATTACCTACTCTTGGTCGTTTTCTTATTAATAATTGTAGTGCACGATACGTACTCTGACTCTCTCCCCCATGTTCCAAACTTCCGTCGACACATCCTCACGTGCACACAAATATTAGAGGGAATCAAGTTTGCGAAAGTTCGGAATAATTCGGCAATTCGAATTTCGTGACGGCATTTTGCCCTTTTTCGCCTCCGTCTTCTTTGGACGATCTCCCAAAGGTACTCTGACATGCAGCAATGTGCCTTGCTTCTGTACTTTGGGAGATTCTTCGGTCACGTGCCTGCCTGTTACTATCGCTGCTACAGTTCGCTTCACCATTACCACCAGGTACGTAAGAAAGCCCTATGTCTTCGGGGCGATCGGCAACGGTTCGAAGTTGAGATTCTCTCTGGCGCCGGTGGCGGTCTGTCTGGACGTCTGCCCGCCTGTCTGCCTGCCTGCCTGCCTGCCTGAAAATTCAATTTAAACTTCAGCTTAATTATCGCTTTGCAAGTATGCTTCGGCTGCCGTTACTGCCGCCCACCCCTACTCACAGCGCTCTCTGTAGTAACAGCAGCAGCACAAGCAGTGGTCGTAGTAGTTCCGCCCGTCGTTTCGTCTCACTCTAGCCGTTTCTCCCGCCCTTAGCACCTCACGCTTCTCCGTTTCAGAGTCGCGCTGGCTTCTTCATTTACGGCAGAAGAAGCCTGTGAAGCAGCAAACTGGCCTGTCGGCCGGCCGGCGAGCCGCAACTGAGTGGATGAAGATTTCTTGATACCCCTCTTCCCTCTCTCTCTCGCTCGCTCTCTTTAGCAGTCTTTCGTTTTTTTCTCTGTTTCCAGTGCAGTGTTCTCTTTTCCCTTTTCTCTTTTTTCCCTCGTCCTCTTCGTCGTCGTCGTCCTGCTCCTCCTTCCGCTTGCCGTGGCCGCTCCTGAACTACTGCCTGTGCCCTTTTGTTCTCCCATCTCTTCTTAATGTCCCCTTGATGTTATCCACTTCTTCGGCGACTTGGCCGATGCGGAATGCCTCTCCCGCAGTGGCCAACCCCAGCAGCAGCCCGCTTTGGCTCTTGCGCCGAAAGCAGCGGCGGCAGCAGTAGCTTCCGCAACAACAGCATTGGCAGCTAGCCTGTCTGAAGTTTTCGTTTTGTACTTATTCTTTCCCACACAGTAAGAACTGAATTGTATTTGTGCGTCACGATGCTGAGCGTGTGCCGCAAAGCCCGCAAGCAGTAGCTACAACATAGAGCCACCGCTGCTGGCTGTACCGGCTGACCGACCACACAGTAGCACTTCTTGTTTTGCATTAACGTCGCCTTAGTTTTCCTCGAACTGACTTTAGGCCGTTGCGACGACCAGTGCTGCTTCCGCTGCCACCAGCGCCACGGTTTATATAACGTCTTGAGACTTTCAAAGTCGAGCGAAGATCTGCCTCAGTCTTTGTCTATCTTTCTTTGCCTCTCGGGTGAAACGAATGAGGAAGGGAAGGCACAACTTTGGCACGAGAGAGGTTTTCGAACCACTCACCGGGACAAAACTAAGGAGCAGCGATGCTATAGCATACGATCGGTAGAAAGGGGGGACTTTTCAGACCGAAGCCACAGATGAGGAACGTGAAAGGAGCGAGGAAAACGTTGATGGCGAGGCGGAGGCCGAGAAGGCAGATCGTGCAGCGACCGACGCAGGAACTCCGTCCGTGCACTGAGTTGAATTGTATACAAAAAGTGGATTAATTGCTACTTAACAATTTGCACTTTAATGAAAACGAGAACGAGCAGCAGGACAACGGTTGGGAAAATGAGGACGACACATGGATGGCGGTTGAAGGCAAGGCGAGTACCAAAAGCAATAGAGAAAAAAAAGATAGAAGAGGCGGCAATGAGTGGTATATTGAAAAGTATCTTTCTGAAAGAAAAGTATGTAGACGTTGCAGTGTAAGGGGATGGGTTTACGGTTCGAGAAGGATCGAAACTGTGGGACGAGGTACGCGCAGCAAAGGCCGGTGAACAATATGAATATTTAAAGTTAAACAATCATTGCTTTTAGGTAAATTTCGTCCGGATTATAGTATATGTAAAAGTTCAGGTGTGATGAGGGGCGTTCGTTAATTATAGTAAAATCATCAACAGTAACTGAAACATATTAACACTTGATAAAGAAAATAATGCTAAATCCAATTAGATAATTTCAGCATAACTTCCTTATATAGTTCTCTGTTTCTGAAACAGTTACTGGAAACGCCCTCCCCGCTTTCCACCTTATTTGTCTTTTACTTATGACTATCAATTTTAACCTACAAAACCTAACCTGATTTCAAATAGTGAAATACTTCAACTGAATTAGATAATACCCAAAAGATTAGTAGTTGCTAGAGTAGGATAATATTTCCATTTGTATTTATTTTGTCCGCTTTCTTTAGCGTTCCTATCGCCATTTTTCTAAATTGAGTAAATTTAAAGGTATGTTAGGATCACATAATGAACCTAGATAGCTGAAGCTCGCGAAATAGCGGAAGTCCTGACAATATGTGAAGACCTTCTATTTCTAGTTTCACGTCAACACTCAGATTCAGACCAAAGCAATCTGTCTTTTAAACATGCGATCTTTCATCATTTTTAGGACCACATTCAACGGTTTTTTTCAAAAAGTTTTAGCATACCTGAATAGTTACCGAATTAGCTAGTCAAAGGAGCACAGAATGCCGTTATAGACCCATCCTTTGGGACTAAAGGCGCAAACATATTCTTACGTGAGGTAATGATTAAAAGCTATTTTATGTTACGCGGAGAATTTTCGTCGGTGGAATTATAACATCCTAGCAATATCTGGGAATGGCAGAAACATTTAAATGTTAAAAAAATTGATTTTTATTTTGTATTGATTATGAAAATGATCGTACAGTAACTGCACTCGGCTCTGTGAAGTACGGAAAATACGTTTTTATTTAGCGCAAACAACGTGTCGTTCCATTTAAGAGTCAATCTTTTGCACGTGAATTACACATGAATATGTGAAGCTTTCCCCTTTTTAATTAACGGTAATTGCAAAAACTCGAGAGCTGTCGACTTCGACTTTTTTATCGTCCCTACAGGCAAGTTGTGAACCATTTGAAACGAAAAAGCGAAGGCCGCTGGGGTACCCGAGGAGTTACTTGAACTTGAAATGGGTCACCTCCCTCGAGTGCTTCCCTATACTCGGCTGTTCATCACGTTTACTTAGAAGGGGAAGCCAATAGAGAAGTTTATCCTACTGTGAACGCGGACATTAGTTTGGACGCAGTAGAGTCGCTCGCTCGCGCGCGCGCGCGCGCGCGCCGTTGGGGGTTAGGGGACCAGACTGCTTCGGCTGTTCGCTACATTTCTTCAACTACGAACATTACCTCTTCCTGGAGGAAGCCTCGCTGAGAGGGGGTTAGAAATGGCCATATTTCATGCAGTATCATTGCAGGATACAACTAGTAATCCAGGATTATCTTCCAGTACCGTTGTTTGCCACTGTTCAAGCAAAGCGAACTGACCGAGATATTTTACGAATTTATCTGCCTTGTTTAACCTGTAAGAAGAAATCGCTTGGCTGGCAGAACCCGCGGAAGGTTGATACACAGATGAACGTTCCTAATGCCACACTATGTATTATTAGGACAACGACCATTTCGTACGTCTCTTCTTTTGATATAGCTTAGATTACGAATTTGCGACGTTATATAATCCTTTGCTGGCACCGAAGAAGGAGGGGACCAAAACGATTCGAAAGGATGTCTGCGGCACGGCACTAATTCAAAATTATTCTGTTATTAGCTTGATTTGTTGTTTATGTTTTGAACAAGTAAACGGAAAGAGTGTTAATGGCGCTGTCAGCAATTTTGAAAAGACATTAAATCATAATAAATATTAATGTGATCGCAACATTAGAAAATGTACAAAGCCCTTGTTCACATGTAAATACAAACTTCCTCAGGAAAAGCCTCCTAAACAATTATAAATGGCAATAGAAGATACCTTGCACGGAGAAAGTGGGTTTCTTTTTTAATAAAACCTTTGCTTAATTCGCTTCATTTAATTGTTATTTATATTTTGTTTAAGATCTACATGATGTTTACATTATCTCTCCAATTAAGTAAACCAAACCAAATATTCTTATATTAAATGCGTCACGCATTACTGAAACCCCCAACTATACGTCCAGTATATTCAGTTCTTTTTCAGAACTAAACATAAAATAAACTATGTTACAGGCTGTATAAAGCGATATAGATATATATGTATATCTTGCCAGAGGGTTTCCAAAGTGGCAGATGTGAAGTCATCACGTAGCTTGAATTGCGCGCTTGATTTTTGCCTCTGGTTAAAAATTTACAGAAAATTGAATAAAAACTGGAAGTTTCTTTTTTCTTAGTGTAAGCGCAAAAACGAAAAATGCAACAAAGTATCGAGCATACAAGAAGGCTAGCGGAGTTACTGCCGGCAAGACAACAAAATAGAAATATAAGTCAGCCTAGCTAGAGTTTAAGTTAAGCCAGGCCTTAGCAACATATTGACGCTGCTTACATGGCTTGGGGTTCAGAATTTATATTAGACATTTTGAAGTTTCAGTCAACTTTTCCCGTGCAGCAGGACAGATGCGACGTAACAACGGGTCAATATCTATAAGAAGACGCCAGAATTGGACTAGTTGCAACAAAGTAACAAGGTAACCGGAGCGTTCCAATTTCTACATCCCTACTGCCATAGAAAGCTGGTTCTTGGTACGAGATGAAGTATGCCTATGCCCAGTTTCGAATGAACAACACCTCTGCTTTAGTACGCAAGCACGCTAGCATTGCGGGGTCGAGGAAAAATTAGGCATTATTGCTAAAATTAATGGTTGTTTGTATGGTTGACGTGCCGAGAGAAAACCCGGGGAAGTTCAAAAAAACACACTTTGTTTAGACTCCGGATGGGGGTAAGCCCTAAGTGTTACAAGAGGTGACTGTGAAGACTTGGTCATATAAAAAGAATTGCCACGGTGACTATAACGGAGTGGGCGACCGAGTCATCAACATAACCATAGCAGAGGAATAAATTAGGTTGTACGCAAACAATTTACAGTACGGCAACAGAACAACGGAGTAAGTTAAGACTGAGCTATAAGTTACGCTACACTGGCTATAAGATCAACGAATGGGCATGTTCAATGCTTGTTTAGATTTTGGCAACAAATGGAATAATCGTATCCGTTATATTTGAATCGCACTTGCAACAACGTCATGAGCTTTGTTAATCTGTAATAACTTCAAGGCTTAATATTTTACATCCTGATACTACAATATATGATATTAATGTTACTTTTTGCTTTTACCCACCTGACTTGAAAACGATAGCACTCTGCCTTATTGACTCGTTGATTATTGTTAACCTTGACTCTCCCTAAAAACAAGTGCATCACCTTAGGAACTGGTCGAGTGCGTCGCATATTTCCATTGAGATGGAGCTTCATCTGGGGGTCAATGCTCACCGGCATGTATCTGACAAAATCGAAACGTCCCAAGCTTCATTGTCCCAAGTTTCCTTTGCGACGCAGCTGCCTTACCGTTGCCAACAAGCTGGTGACTGTGGAAAAAGTTCCACTTGGGTAATTTTAATTTCCTGCAACGAACAGCGGACTGCTATAAGCTGATTCCCCATAGGAGTACTTCGGCGGCGCCGTAGATACGAATGAACAATAGCAAATTCGAGTGATCATGCTATTGCTGTTCCTTTAGAAAAACTCACTCAATGGATAGCAAGGGCAGACTTTAATTACATAAAATTACATAAAAAATTACATTAAAAAAAAACCTGTCAATAATCGGTTATTTAGACGAATAAAAAATGTGGGCTAGTTTTTTTGTAATGTTTTTTTATGTCTACTCATAAGGTAATCAAACTGGATTGTATACTTCGATAAGAGAAAATCAGATTAAATAAACTTAAAGCGAAACCCGTTCAATTTCCTTTTGATCAAACAACTAAGCAAACAGCATCACGACCCTTATTATCGACTCACTCGTTGAACTAGTTGTCGAAAGCCATAAGCCAAGACATCAAAGGAAAACATTACTTTGTACCTTTTTCCATCTGTCTGTCAAAGGCGATTTTCAAGGAGGGTCAAAAGGTTCTCGTACAACTTACTAGCTGCATGTCCCGTTTATTCTAGCAGAAAGCAGTACATACGGTCTACGCCAGTCGACTAGAAACTGCAGCATTCAAAGCGAAACGCAGAGGTCAGACAAATGCTGGTGACATTAGAGTGGTAGTGGTAACAGCAGTAATGGCGGTTGTTGACGTCTTCTTCTTGTGTTACTGCTGATGCTGGGGTCGTACGGCGGGCTGCTGTGCGTAGTCAGCCTTCCTTTCATTACAGCTTAAATGGACCCCAATACACATCAGCTAATCAGCGAAGCCCGGGAAGCTGTTTTCGGAGTCCAGTTATACCCTACACCGACCCTTTCTCTGAATTCTCTGCATCGACCACGTGTAGCAGCAGTGTATTCGATGGGAAGTTCTGCTGCAGGGGCAAATAAGGGACACGAGAGAATTGTTGCTGGTGGACGGTGATGGTAATGCTGGACAAGGATAAAACACCACAGATGCTACATGCACATCAGGCAAAGACAGGCATCAACGGCAGCAGCTGGTCCGCGGTAGCTGCAATCTGCTACTACTACTGTAACTGACTGTAAGTGCTATAGTCTGGTGCTGATGTCGTCGCAGATGTGTCTACGTCTGTTTGAGTGCGCGTGTATATCTCTCTGTGAACGTGTTTGCGTGGCTATGAAAGCTACAGCGGCAACAGTAGCAGCGGCCAGTCTTGTCACGTCGCTCACATTAGACTCAGACGTGGCATCAACGCTAAACAGCTGGCGGCAGGCGAACGGTCGGAGGCAATTGCTAGATAAAAAGTAGATGGTGTAGCTGCTCTAAGTAGTCGAGTAGCTCTTCCAGGTAGTGATGAAGATTATGCACCTTGTTGGACGGATAGGGGGACGTACGGTAGCGGACTAGTGTCGGGTCAGTTGGCTGACACCTGTCCTGAATGTTACTGGCGGTGATGTTAATGCCGAATTGACTAGAGACACACTCATCTCGGCGGAAGCGGTTGTTCTCTCGCTTTGTCCTACAGCAAAGCAATACCTTAATTTAGCGTAAAAGCATGACTGAACGGAACGTTCCCGTTTCGAGCACCGACACGTAACAAGCATACCTTGCCGAGTTAGCTTGTACGAGGTAGCTTGTAGATACAGACGAGGAGAGCTCGCGAACAGAGAGAAATAAGGAAAATGATAGAGCAATCGAGAGGAGCTGAAAAAAAGATACAAGTACAATAGAGAGAGAGCTTCCCCGGGAAAAAAACGCGGACTGGTTATGCTGCAGCATATCGAGTGCTTCTGCTGCTGTCGCCGTTAGGCGCATACTATATGCGACTGCGGTTGCGTAGTCTTCGTACAAGTGCTTCGAGTACAAGATTTTGCGCTTAGCGTTAATTTCACGGAGGAGCAGCAAATATAGGCAAGTTTCAATGAGACAAGCCATACGTGACGAGCCCTGCTGAACGCCATCAGATATCGGTACGAGTACAATCAACGATCGGTCAGGCTTATGTGGGTTTCACGTTCGGAGTGTAAAATCAGTGATCGTTTTCTTTTTTTTTCTCTCTCCGCTTGCTTCGCTCCTTCGATCATGATCTGTTCGGCTGGGAACAACTAACAGACGCCAGGTCGTCGGTCGTTACGTTAGCACCACTCTCCACCTCGCCATTAACCCTCTGTCCTAGTTCCTGTTCCTGTAGCAGCTCTCCTTGCTAACACCTTATAGCACGCTTAACTTCGCCAGCTGCCTTCGACCACGACGACCACCAGAAACGGCAAAGAAAAGAAGAGATCGCATGGTTCGTTCGGCGCCAAACCAACCTCGCGACCCGCAGAGCCGCCCTCTAATCTAAGATTGTGGTCCGCCTTTAGTTCCTGCATCCCCACTCCCCACCGCCGCTTCCCCCTTATCCATTCGTATCCCTTCTTATTACCACCTTTCACGACTTCTGTATTGCAGCGGTCCGTTTGCTTCAGAGCTGCTGAGAGGACAGAGCACAGCACAAAATTGGGAGCACCAGTAGCAGGGCTGGGCTGGGTTGTAGGTGGGGTAAGGCCAGGCTCCTCAACCCTTCTCCCTGGAGACCTGCATCGACGTTCGCTCTCCCTTCTTAACTCTCGGCAGCTCATCGACTGTTCCCGTGGTCGGCTTCACCTTCTCGTGTGTATTACAATCTCTCCTTTTGCTTTTCTGCGCATCGCTTTGCCTAGTCTTCGCACCCCCTGGTAGAGAACTCTTTATGTTCTCTTCGTCAATTAGTTAATTTTCGGATGATCCTCCCACCTTCGGATCCGGAGTGCGGTTCTTGCCGCTGTTTTCCCTATTTGTTGATGACGCCGAGAAGGCGACGGCTTGAAGGAGCAGGAGGGCAGGTGGAGCTCTGATGGTGGGCGAACGGACGTGCTAGCACACGACTTCTTTCTCGGCAAGCGTAAGTCTATGCGCGGACTCAAATCAACTGAGGATTTCAGCCGGCGGCCAGTGGCAGCTCTGCAGGGAGATGTGGTATGACGTGTCTCGTGTATGGGCGGGAAAAAATAAAGAAAGCCAATGAGAGGGAGTTAGAGTAAAGGAGTAGTAACCACGGTGGGAGTCGCCGCTGTGGCCGTCGAAGCCTTGTAGCATTAGAACGGTGGCACGGGATGCGCGTGACCCGAATGTAAAAGTTTCAACGTTCATCGCTACAACAGCACGCCGACTTACTGTTAGTTCGTAGCGGCGCCTAAGTTACGAACTGTCCGTCAGCACTGAGGCGCCTGGCTCCTCGACGCTTGATGTTATTTCGAGAGTAGCCGAATTACTCGTAACGCTGCTAAGACTGCGGACACCACGTCTGTCGTCCTGCCTATAGCAAGCAACGGGAATAGTAGCAGTTGCTCAGAGGCCTACCACAGTTCAACCGCAACCAGTGCTAGTACTTCTTTTACGGGTACTAGCACAACGTAACTACATGCGAGTAAAATACGCACGCACGCACACACGCACGCACTTTGGACAACCGCAGGGTAGAAGACGACGACCAGTCGTATAAGCCCGGGCGAGCAAGAGATGGCGAAAGTCCTAGTGAGAGAGACAAAATGGGAGAAACAGGGAGAGAAATTAGAAGTGAAAGAGCAAAGAAAAACGACTCACCTCCTTTATCGAAACAGCGGTTGGCCAAAAGACCGATCGACACAGCAACCGACTGACGGGCTGCCCTCACGATTGGCGTACCGCTACTACACATAAAGTCTACTAATCAGATTTGTTCTTATTAAATAGCGGGCTTCATTAACATTGCAACGGTGCCGTTTGGTCGTGTTCCATGGTTGTGTGCGTTTGCGTACGTGTGTGTGCGCCCTTCGACTGCGGCAGTGCCACTAGTGGCCGTCCAATGGTGCAAGCCGGTTGGTACGAGCACCACGACTTGTTCATGTGTTCAGTTCAGTGGCTGATTCATTTGCTGGTTAGCTACTAGAAATGGGTCAGTTGCGTGCCCAAGTGAAAACGTTGGCGATTGTTATCTCACTGTTGAAACTACCAAGCAACGCCTTTTTTCTCGATATCTTTGTTTGCCTTTTTCCTCTCGGTCCGCCACTGTTGCACTCCTGCCGCTATTCTAGCCATTGCAATCGTAGCAAGGAGCGGCCAACTGTGTCTCTTCGAGACAACAACTGGACACTAGTTACGGGCGAAAGAGCACGTCCTCGAATGCTTAATCACGATGGCGGCAACGACTGCTACGGTTGGCGATTTTGTCGCCGCCGCTGCTTAGGCAATCGTCGTCCTCGCCGCTTACGATACACTATAGGTCATCGTGAACTCTTCTCCTAACTGTCTTTCCTTGCGTTTGCCCCTGGCTACTTGTTTTCTCTGGTTTATCTTTCCGTCTCCCATGTTCTCTGTTTCATTCCCTATCTACCTTTATCGGCTTTGTTTTACCTCTGCCGAACTGCATCGTATCGGCCCATCGTATGCTTTTGCCAGCGGCGGCAGTAGGGGCAAACGGTCAAGGAACAAAACGCAGAATACACCCGAAGGGGGACACGATGCGTAGAGGCATTCGTCGATTCCTTAGGGAACTACGCTGACGTCGCTCTTCTTAATTGTTCCCACTACGAACGACAAATGCGGTCGGGAACCGCGACAGAAGCCGTTACAATAGCGGAAGCTCCGTTAGGCCAATCGAAGAGGGATGCCACTGTTCCACTCCCTGAAAACAGCGAAGGCTGCTTTCTCAGAAGTAGGCAGGTCCTTAGTGCGCAGGGAGAGGCTACATATTAGTAGTGCGTGTGTTCGCAATGGTTAACGTTGACAGCAGTAAAAGCACAACCAACTAACAAACAGCAACGGAGAAAAAAGTAGACGCGAGCGAAAAAGCACAGAACGAACAAACACAAAAACAGGCTAGAACCACTAATAAGTACAGCTACAGGCACTAAAATTGATGTCACGGTTCATGCTGCCGTTTTTTTTTCGGTCAAATGCATTACAGAGTGCTTGAATGGTATGCTGGTCTCAATGACGCAGAAATAGATTTCAATTTCGTTGGAATGGTTCAACACTGGTCTGAAACTATGCCCGAGCAGGGAGCGTAGGGGCGGGCCATGAAAAGGCTGCCGATGTATTTATAGGGTACGCGAAACAATACGATGTATATTTACGTAGATATTGTGCGAATGCCCAGCGAATGAACAGTTGTAGTAGGCAAATGTTCTTTTAGATAATTACATATCATAATAATACGTATGACGGACTGAAATGATCTAGGATTGTGGATGAAGTAAATAACTGCCCCCTATTTGACTATATTCGCTTTATATATTTCTATTTATTTCAGGACATAAATTCGGCACCTGCAGGTCCAGCGTTTTCAATCACGGGCCACTAAGCTGATTTCGTGTAAAAAGAGAGCAAAAATCACGATTTTCATATATAGATACACAAAGCCATACATAGATATCGGATATCGAGTTTGAATTGTCCCGTGCCATCAAAAATAATTTTCAAAGTTACTTATTTGTCGTGTCCGGACATCTATATAAAATTGATCGGAACCCTAACGGTAGCTATAATTCGTAATGCTTGTAAATATCGTTGAGAGACGGTTGCCATTACGCCTCTATATGATGTGTGACGTCACCCTATCTTCGCTTAAGAACATGCGGGCTCGTACGCGTCGTACATTTTTTTGTGAAGATCCGTCTTGAACATACGCTACCCAGCTCTCCTCTGTTACTTGTCCCAACTAACTGAATGTAGACTAAGATTTGTTCGGCTTTAAACTTAAGTTTGATACAAATAAGTTATTTGTTCCTCATCATGCGATTACAATTATTACAATCTATTTTTCACTTTCTACAATCTATTCTACAATTTTTTCAGTAAAGTAAACCATTGTTGTTCCGTTTCCGTTGCCGTTCCTAGAGGTCCTATTAGATTGTTATGGAAATTCGTCCATTGTGTTGGGGTTGTTTAGGTACGACATTAGCTCAAATATATAACTATTATTTGCTCGTCTTAATATCGTTATTAGTGCTTGTCTGACAGTGGCGTGCATTTTCGCATGAGCCTATTTTGTGGGATTCTCACCTTTTGTACTATTCATATTTGATACCTTTTCCTTTGGGACAGTTTGTACACTATTCTAATTGCTTTTTTTGACCATTTTACTTGTTTTGTCGGATCCTTTAACATTTTGTCAGGATATTTTGTTTGCCCTTTTGTTTTACGTTTCCACTTTTTCTTTCTAAATTGTAGCCGATGCCGAGTCCATATAGGTATACTTTTTTTTATGGCGTTAAATGATGCATATTGACGTTACAAACTCAAAAACTATATATTCGTTTTCATGTCACAAGTACCCTCGGAAGGACAAAATTTTAACATAATGTTCTATATGAGGCTCATGTTATATATATATATATATATATATATATATATAACCCTCACCCCCTACCTACCCAAAATTCGAATATGCGTTCGATACCACTTTTGACCGCTTTCCTCGAAATGTTTTTACACGTGCCACTGGCAAAATTGCACTTCACGGAACTTCTCCTCGGTGAAGACGAAGAAATCTTCGTTAAGGAAAATGCCCGTTTTTTGATACATTTAGGTTGTTTAAGCTAAAGCGCAGTATTTAAGTAAGGAAATAATTATTTATTTTATATATAAAGGATTGAAATTTTAATCCAGGTCAAGCGAAAGCTTTACCCAGAACATCGTAGGCATAGGATCAATAGAAGTCGACTAACGGTCGAGGCAGTCAACGTGCGTCGTTAAAGCGTTGACCGACGTCTGACCGTATTCGCCTATATGCCATAAATAAAGGCAACACTGAAAAAGCCTTCCCTGGGACAAAACTACACAAATACCAAGCACATCAATTTTATAAATGGGAAATATTTGTGAAGTATGCGTTTAATTTAACTTCGAAGAAGAGCGATTGGTCACAAGCGGAAAACGACTAATGTTGGTATTATTATTGAAGTCGTAATTCATCGAGGCGATAAGTTGCAGCCATCACGGCATCACCGTACCAAAAGTTTAGTTTGCCTTTCTTCATCAACCTATCAGAGTACCCCACAGACGTATATGGGTTTATAAGACTAAGTGCTGTGCCTTAATCAGCCAGTTAGCTCATCGCGTGGAAACCATATATAGCGTACATTATACTAGTATATTAATAATAAGGCCACATCAGCGTTGTAATAATACAATAGACACCTAAGTTTTCATTGTTATAACTTATATATGTGGGCATTTCTTACTTATTGTGTCCAGTTGGCTGGCCGCTTACTATGTACAAACTTGTTCTATCTCTTTTTCGTAGATTCATTTGCATGGTGAACGTCGAATTTCGGCTGGCCTATGCGTCGCGTTCGAAGGCTAAACCGCCTAATCTGTAACAGCAAAGCAAGAGATTGGCCTGTTTCTCGGTGTGGGTATCGAGTGGTCGGTATGCCGGATCAATTGTCTGCTTTCAGGGAGTCTTGTTGCCAAACGGGTATCACATTCCTCTTCGCATGCGTCAGACTTCCGTTAGTAGTTCTTGTAGGAGCACGTTTTTGGCCAATAGCTTCGTTCGCTGCCCGCCTTCGCACCCATGTGTGGGTCCGTCCGTCGGTCCTTAAGGAGACAAGAGCAAACCAACTTCTATCGGCCCTGGCCACTCGCTACAAGGTATACCAAACGCACATTACAAACAGACGCGGACAGAAAGGCAGACCAAGACACACGCTCTAGCCAAATACCTCGTTCCACGACGAATATCTCCTCTACAGAAAACCCCATCTTGCTACCGCTTCTAGATCCCAACAAAGCAGTCAGCAGCAACAACAACAACAACAAGATGCAGCGTGGGCGCTACGTACTTGTTTTTGCTCGTATGGAGAATATCGATACCATCGAATCTGAACAAAGTAGCAGATTTGGTGACCGGACGCCACAATCCTTTCAGCTCAGCAGCATCAAATCTTTTGTAGAGCGAATAGAACGGAAGGGTGTTGTTTGGGATTGGCCGAAACTAATCTTGGATTAAGAAGATAATTCGTTGTCAACTAAATTCGACTTTGTCTCGTTTCGCCACGACTGGGCTTTGGGACGAAGAGCCGCTGGTCTCAGTATGACTACCACCCGATAAGGCGACACAATCCTGCGAGGGAAGGGCGCCAATTGTCCACAATCATCCTAGGCGTTTCGAGTGTCGGCCTGTTCCCGACTACGGTCGATCGTGACTTTCTCACAAAATAGGAAAATAATATATCAACTAATAATATATATAGGGCCACAGTGACAATGTAAAAGCTAGGCAGAGCAAACAGAGAGACTGTTCAGGTCACCAAACTGTTCAGCCAAAATTGTCCACGCTCCTTTTACAAAAAGCTAACATAAGAATACATTTGGTAAATTTTTTGTGTCTTCAACTTGATTGCTGCTTAGGTAAAGTCTATTTGAATAATTGATCCTCGAAGAAAATATTAACTTTTCATTTGTTTTGGATTTTACCTTGCGGCGGCGGCGGCGGCGGCTTTATTTTTACCGCGAACCGGCAACCCAACCAACAAGCGGTCGCCAATTTTCCTTTTTCACAGAATTCGGTAATGGGTCTTGCACTGAATTGTTATATATTTCAAATCAAATCAAAGGTCTCGATATTTTAAGGGCAAAGAGAAATTTTAATACAGAAAACAATCAATGTAACAAATAACCCTACGTCAGGCATTGCTCTTGCGATAGGAAACGGTTATAGTTATTATATTCTACATGTCACAACTATAGGTACTGTCACAACTGTGCAAATTTACCGACCGTAATAACGAGCTATGATACCTAAAGGATTACATAGGGATTTCTATTCCAAAAAAAAAAGCTTATAAAAGTACATCATAATAAAATAGGACCACATAAACTCAGGCCGATCTAACAATATGTAGAAGTTTATTGCTTTAAGGCAAGCAAAAAAATAGACAATTCCCACTTGGCACGCTAGGTACACGGAGTTCTATTATGCGGCAAAGATCGACTATAGAGAAATAACCTACGGGTATCCATCCCCAATCTGTACATCTTAAGCATATAGGTATTTTAATGCCCAGGTATTTATTATATTCTACATGTGAGAGCTAAATGGCGTCGCCGTGGCAATTGTAGTCTCGAGTTAGTAACATTTCTGCGTTGAACCCTTCGCACCATTATGCCGAACATGAGGCATGTTAACAATCGAATTGACATAATAACAGCTAACAGAGTGCCCCAATGGTGTTTCTCTTACGATGTCTTGTTGAGGTCGCTACTGCTTCGTTTATATTTACCACCCCGAAGTTTCGCAACACGGCGTGGCTACTTCAATATTGTCCCCGCTCAAGAAACACGCTTACTATCGCGCTCTTTCCGGATATAGTACTATAGTGCCATATAATTGGCGTCGATTTACGCGTCGGCCAGGACATAACGATCTCCCCGCATGCTTGTCCTTAGTCCCTGTGCGAGAGATTGCCCTGTTCCTTCCCCAATGTGACACACAGAGCATTCCTGTCGCTGAGCCATTAGAGTATACATTGTGCGAGCATATTGCTGCCGCAACATTATCACAGGGAGCGAACCATTCGATAAGAGACTGTTTCTTGCCGTTTGCCTCGTAAACTGAGGGGCGTGCGTTGGCACGAGTTTGAGATGGAGAGCCTCCTGCAGCTGGGCACAGGTGTTGATGCTTTTGGGTCGCTTCCCTCGTCATCTTCCTATAGCACATTATTATCGGTATTCTTGCATCTGTAGGTCTTGGAAATTACATTTCATGATACTTAATGTCTGAGCGAAACTAATTAACGGGAAAACTACTCAGCTTTAAAAAGTCTTGCACAAAAAATGTACCCCATGAGGTCAACGTTTTCTTCGAATGCGTTACACTGCGTCTCTATAATGTGTTGCATGCTTTCATGGATGTCATAGGACTGTGTGCAATTCTTGTTCTGCGTTGTTATGACTCGTGCGAATGTCCATTCCATCAAAGGGATGCAATTCTCCCTTTGTATGAAACTGAGAATGCCTATTATTTGCAAGCTGCCAATGAATAAGCTATTGGAGAAAGAATACACATATCAGAATCAGAAGACTGCACCAAGGCTACAAAAAGCAGGAAAAGAGCGGGAACGGTGCCTGCCATAATCTAGTCTAGTCATGGAGTATTTCAGAGCTGAAGTGTCTATCTCTGGTGGACATGCGGGGCTAGGGGTGAACGTTGGCTGTTCATGGTATCTTGATTGTGATTTAGTGTGGCCAGTTGTACGGTCCATTGCCGATGCTTTGAGTGTTTGTTCACTATTCGCTGCCTACCATCAATCGCAGGCGCGGTCGATGAAGTCGCGAGTCCACGTCATCAGAGAGGTGTACCCCCTTTATGATGACGCGCTAGACAAATCCGAATAACGACTGCACTCCCTTTCCCAACCAAGTCTAAATTAAGGAACATAAAACTGGAACTATGATGTTTATCGCAGCAAGTACAGAAACAACTTAAACACGTCAAGGGCAGATAGATGGGTTGCTTCGGACGTTTTATCATGAAAGTGAAGTAGGTTATTGTAGTTCAGCGAGGTTTTTTTTGCCGCAGATGAAAAACATTTGTTTCAACATTTACATTTGTGGTTATCTGGCTTTTTAATTTTGCATACAAGTGACCACATAGTCAAGCTTACATTGGATTCAATGTGTGATCCTAATTATGAAAAATGTATAAAAAAAAAAACATGATTATCATTATCGCTGTTTTCCGAGCGAACTATATAGTGCTCAAGCCCAGGCATATCATTAGTAGCGCTCTGTGCTTTTTTTTTTTTACAGATATTAATAAACAAAGTTCCGTGTCGTATCCTAGTTTTGCTAAGGCCCGAACCACACGAACGCGACGAACGATCCTATTTATAGCTGCCGAGATTCATCGCTTCTAGTATTGGCTCTACAATTTTATCGTTTGGTCCATCTCGGCAAACAGTTTAGGTTAACCCAGGATGAGGCTACTCAGTTTGGCGGTATGCCAAGGCAAAAGCCGGTTGTGCCCTGCGCTTTTGAGCTCTTCCTCAGCATCTCATCCTTTCATGACGAATGTCTTCCTACTTAGCTCACTGCCACACAGTATTCTATCATGAATGCAATCGTCGCTTTTGCCGCTATCCTTGTCGTCGTCACTGCAATAGAAACATCAGAAATAGTCGCTAACCGGTGCTATTACTGAATCGATCTCATCCCACCTTAAGCTCATGTGTGCGGTGTTTGTTTTGCCTTCTTCTGCTGCTCCACCACGTCTTCGCCAGTTCTTCTTAGAGGGTTGCGCCACTACCGATTGGCGCGCCGCTAACATCCTCCAACGGCTTCAAGTCTCGCCACACCCCCCATCGATCCCCTAATCGCACGACTGCTGCCACGGGGTTGTCCTTCTCATAATAGCCTCTATGATAGCTTGGACACGACGCCGTTCGAGCTAGATCCTGTGGCGGGAAGAGAGGCTACTGCAGTGGGTACGCTAGAAGTAGCGCAGAGCCCGACCAACCGCGCCCGCGTTGGAAACTAGGGAAACGAAGCAGGGCGCAATAGCCATCCGAGTACGGACGGTGGTTCTTCAAGCGGTCGCAGCTCAAAGAATTTTCACCAGAAGGAACAGGCCGAAGACGAGCTTGAACCGCGCTGGGCTATGACCCATGCACCATAGATGCAAGGGTCGTAAGTGACACGCGCCCCTCACGTGCGTCGTGCGGGTCACGGGCCGGGTCAACTCGAACCTCGAAGTGAGAAGGGCTAGTCGAGGAAGGACGTTTAGGGAACTAGGACGGACTGGAACTCGGGGGTCTCGTGGGGCTGTCTCGAGAGGAACCAAGCCGCTGCAGGATATATATGCGGAGGAGAGAGAAAAAGCTTGTTATAATTTCCACAATTTACTCCGCGAAACCGGCTTGCTCGCGAGCTGGCTGGCTGGCTCCCCGGCTGATCGACTGGCCAGACTCGAGTGTCAGCCTACAAGCTAATGCGGCCCTCACCGTCGCTCAGAGATCGCTGGTGAACAGGAAAGCGGTGACGACGACAACGACGACGAGCCGGCGAGGAAAATGAGTGCTGTGCTACGGAGAGGCATGGAAATGTCATACAGGCACAGAGATGGAGCGAGCGACTTTGAGAAAGGGCGATAGAAAGGATAGATATTGTGTTAGATAGAGTAGACGCAGCGGCAGCTGTAGCGGCAGAAGTGGTGGCTGCAACAGCCTCTAGGGAAGTAATCAAGGCACTGTTGAGCCCCTGTAAACTTGGTACAGGCTAGCTAGCTAGTATTAAGCTATAGCTGCGACCTCACTGCTCTATCTTGCTGCTACTACTCGTCAATGCTGAGTCATTTAAGGGTTAAGGTGAAGTGGTCAAGATGGAGTTTCTGGGCTGAAGTTGTCGGTCCAGAAGAACGACCCAAGGCGAAAGACATGCTCGAGAAATGGAAGAATAGGCATTTATACACACAGCTCGCGCTATACGCATAGCACTATTGTAACGGCAGGACGCGGGGCAATGAATGTCTGCAGAGAAGACGGCATAAAGAGTTTATACTCAAATTTGTGGATTTTGTGTGGCATATACAGACTCGTAAGAAATGCATTGATAATTCGGCTCCTCGTAGGCTTGAGCAAAGCCTTCGAGTCATCGCGCGAGGGTCGTACAACTGAAATGATGCGGAAGAGTAAGCCTCATAATTCTCTCAAATGAACCTATGTTCGTATAATACACACATAGTTGCCGATGGCAAGCTGGCATACAGGTTCTTACGCGATTTTGTGGAGCAGAGTTTTTTCAGGTAACGTAGACCTGAATCATGCTGTTTATTTGAAAAATAAAGCGCTTGTCATCTGTATCAGACAATCATATGTTGCAGCAGTGACCTAATATCATTTTGTTGAGCATTTGCATGTTTGTTTGTGCAGCCTTCGGCAGTGTAAATAGTTGCCTCCTAAGAACAAAGTGAAACTGATTTAATAAAAAAAAAAAAGATACTTGTTAGTATAAACGTCTGTCAAAGTTAAATTTGTATTCTTAGTGCGATCCCTGTTTTAAGAATTTGACTATGGAAACGAACACAAACAATCGCCTCGATCCCCTGGAAAAATTTCCATTTATTATTTCGAGCAATATTTGGCGACAGACGGGTCCACCGAAGTAGAAATATTTTGTTTGGGACTTAGGGAAACAGTTTTTGTTTCAGATTAACGAAAGCTCTCAAAATTAGAAAAAATAGTAATAGCAATTTATGGTCGTAAGCAAATTTCTCTTTACCACAGTGACATAAAACCCTCCGCTAAAAATAGGAGTTTGCGCTCCTGCAGATTTCTTGGCCTTTAGATATGATGACCTCTTGCGAACAGAGTTGAACAAATGGCGTAAAGCCGACTAAACGTAATGACGGCTTCCTTCGACACGCTGATAGTAAGTTGTTTTCTTTATCATCTAGCCGTCACAAGTTAGAACGATGAAATATTAAGCTTGATTTTTCAGACCAGTGCGGATACCACCTCTGACACCCCCTGCTCAATTCAATTAATGCCACGCGCACTATTGTCTATTAAGTAGGTATTACTGTTCATAGGTGTGAGTTCTGTCAAAATCGAGTTCCCGTTAGGCGAATACGAACAACCACCGCAGAGGAACAATTAGTTTGCAGTAATCTATTGGTTTGGCCTGCCTGTTGTGCCTATACATACACACACACATATACGCAACAGTCTTTAACAACTTAGTAGTCAACAGGACAGGGATGTGGTCAAGGTGTCCTCATTCTGTTAAGACCGTTCATAACTCCCTCTTCCTCTGGTTCGCGTTGCTTTAAATTTGATTACTGGCCTTCTTCGAATACTCACCCAGTTCAATATGTCAACAGGAACGACAATTTCCCACAATACCGTAAGCGGTCAGAGCTCACGCAAGCACCCGTGACTGTAGTGGCGTCCGGTGCTTATTTCATTATGTGCAAGACCGGCCCGGTCGGTGGTTGCCGCACACAGTTACAGCTGTACCATGTGCATTGTATACAGCTGCACACGCCAGGACTGTCGCCACACTGCAAGCGTTGTCAGCAGGTACCCTACCCATGCAGCGGCGTTGGACTTTTAACGATGCCACGTGGCCTTCGCTTTCCCTAAAGGGAAGATTACTTCCGGTGGCAGTTCCGGCCGCACTTCCGGTGAGATATGAATTAATCAATAGCGGCCGGGTTGCTGAGCGGCAACTGTGATGTGACCGGGACATCGCCGCCACTGACGCCGAGAAAGCGTGCCTACCGGAAGATGAATGCGTCGCAGATCGCAGATATCGGACTATATCGTATATGTATACACAAACTTCGGGTTTATTACAAAGTAGTATGACTGGAAAAATACTATGTGAAAAAATGCTTCGATCCCAAGGCGCTCTGTATTGTCGTACCAAAATCAATAACGGCCCATGTGAAGCTTTCAAAATACACGATATGTCCCAGTGCTTTTTGGAGGCGGTCAACAATTTTTGAGTTGAATTTAGATATTTCATAAAGTAAATTCTATTAATAACAAATAGTTTCTATGGTGTTGCTACTCTGGCGCACAAGTCAATAAAAGGTTCATAGATAAAATGCTATAT